>NC_136370.1:19691098-19981098 GCF_037039965.1 Doryrhamphus excisus | reverse complement strand
AGCAGACAAAGCGACTGACAAGAGGTCTCACACTGTTCACCGTTGTTCTATGAAGCATCTCGGTGCACAGAGTGAACCCTCTTCCTGCCTGTTTGGATGCGACACACGAGGAAAACTGGCGATATATCAATATTTTGGTTTATTGTTTGGGTGATTTATTTATGGCGATGCAGCGTTTCTTCTGAACGACAAATCTTGTCATGTTTTAATCCAACTAAATTCATTCACCATTCCGGGTGAACACACTTATGGCCTCAAACGCTAAGCAAGTACCCAAGTACACAAATTGAGACATTATTGAGACTATTTGTTTGTTTTCAGACCCGACCAGTCAAGCGGCAGCAGGATTATATATTTCATGATGCAATGAACTTTTCCATCATTTTTATCATCCGTGGATCCTTTAAAGACACAAAACCATCAAATGTAACAACAAGTACACATGGCTAGTGCGTGTGTGATGCTTGTGTCCGAGTCCTGCAGGCATCAACAACATACATGAAAGCCTCCGCACAACACGCCTGCCGTCCAAAGCCACCACGCCGTTTACATGGGGACACGCACGCACACACACACACGCACACACGCCGAAGAGACGCAGGATTAAATCTGATCTAAGTGTGTCGGCTTGCACCGACAAAGCCAGGCCCATCCCCCCTGCCCCCCCACCCCCATTCAAGCCTGCGGTCCATCCCTCCTCTTTGGCTGAAACAAGAAGCTGGCTAGCTCCTCTATGCTAACAGCTCGTACTGTCGTATGTGCGAGCGTCATGGTGTCTTGGGATGCGGATGAGAGGTACTCACAGGGTGGTGAGGAGAGGACTCCATGGCGACCGCTCATCATCGGATCACTAGAAACCCTCCAACACACACACACACACACACACACACACACACACACCTCCTCCTACTCCTCCTCTTCCTCTAAACAACCGGATGACAACTCGCAGCAGACAACTCGAGATCTCCTGGAGAACCTTACAGCCTCTAACAAGCTAATGATGACCACCGCCACCCAAAGTGGGGGCTGGGGGTCATTTTCTGGTCTGTGGCATAAAATGGAAAAATCTGAAGTACAAGGTATATTAAAGTCAAAATATGAACCACAAAAAGGCTTCATTTTTACAAGGTTAGGAAAAATAATGTCATTTTAGTAGCATAAGGATGAAATATTCAAGAAAATTGAATTCAAAAAGATTAATTTTAAAGCTATAATATTAAAAAAACAACAAGTTCAAAGTCCATACAAATAATATGCTTTTCATATTTCTATACAGGAATGTATATGACAAAGCTGAAATTGAAGTGAAATATGAACAACTTCTAAGCAGTGGCAAGCTACATGGTGGGGCACGGCCCCCCCACCGGCCACACACCAGCCACCCTAGTGGCCACCCCCACAGCCCCAACGCGGCTCTGTGGTGCCGAACACGAAGTGGCCAAGCAGAGGAGAGGCGCATACAGAACACCTGAAGTACATCAAACACTAAATGCAATGAGTCCCTCAAACAGTACTACAAAATCAAACTCTCCCCGAAGGCATCACCGTTATTCCAACTTCAAGAAGACAATAAATGTCCAAAAGGACACAAAAGCTGGCAGTCCTGCACCATAAAGACGGCAAACACAAGCAGCCAGTTCATGCTAAAGCTGGTCCAGATCTTCTTGGGATTACAGGTGCTTTCTGCTGCTGCTGGATTTAGATCAGTGGAACATTCCGGTCACACGGAGCAGCTGTCAGAAGGAGACGTCCATCTGCTATGAGTGTCCATTGACAGCATCACGCCATCACCAGCAACACAGTGAGGTGGTAGGAAAGCTGCGCCGCGCCATGGTGGACCTCGAGAACACAAACCATCACAACGGTTCCCTCAGCAATGGGCCGCCTGTCCGACTTGGTTCACTTTGGGGGACAAAGTCTTCGCATTTAGGCAAGTCAAATAATAAAAAAGAATTTGGATTCTTCTGCTGGGTTTTGGTCCTGAACATCAACAACAACCTGATGATGTGGAAAAGCTTCCAGATGAGTAGAAGCAGCTTGTGGAGACCCAACTCACGTTTATCTACTTAGAAGGCCTTAACCCTTTCAGCAGAGTCCCACACAATGAGCTTAATTCCCACAATGCATCTGTTCTCTGACCTGCAGGTGGAAGAGCTCACCGTGTTTGACCCCTTCATGTCACTCCACTCATAATTTCATAATCATATGCATAACATTCACACAGGCACTTTGAATGCTGCTACTTGAGTGTGGCTACCTTTTAGCCCAGCATTTGACTTTTGGGCTTTGCTTGTTAGCTAATGCAACAGAAATGCTAACAATGCTAGCAACCCGCGAGGATACAATGTGATAGCCTACAAACATTGTTGGCTTCAATACACTAAAGTGCGAAATCTCAATGTGATTTACAAAATGCAAAAATGCTAAAGCTAGCACTTGGCAAGAGAGTACCAGGAGGGTACCAGGAGGGTACCAGGAGGGTACCAGTAGGGTACCAGGAGGGTACCATAGTTCCAACCATAGTTCCATAGTGATTTTACACCACACTATGTGAATGTTTGGAAACAGTTAGCATGCTAATGCAAAGTATCAAAAGTGCAGTTCTGTCATTTTTTTCTAGCATGCTAGCCCCGTAGCTTCATTTGTTGTCTTCCTACGATAAACATTCCAAAAGTCCCCTATTTTGTGATATACTGGACCATAGCATCCAGAATCATTCCATGATCCGGATCAGTCTCTGATCATCTGTAGACCCTGTTGGAAACTTGTCCAACATTTTAGATGTTTCCATGTGCTCTGACCAATGTTTTTTGTGGAGTTATATGCACAAACGCAAAAAATGGTCGTATCTCGCAATGTTGCTGTCAAACATTTGCAGCACTTCTTGAAATGCTGGCTTTTCACTTGTATTAAAGAGCAGCATTCCTTTTGCAGTAACTTGTTGTGCTGCTCTGTTTGAATTTAACAAACGACTGTTGACTGTCAGAACAAAGGTTCTGCATCTCATTTCAAACATTCCTGGATCCAGACGGCGATCCGGATCACCCCCCCAAAATAATCACTTCTTCCATATCCCATTTAGGAAAATTCCTGAAAATGGCATCCAAATGCATTCAGAATGTTCAAGTTATTTGAACCACAAACAAACGAGGGCAAAACCATAAGATAATAAATCATGTCTGCCTTCTCAGGATGTGAGAGCCATGAACAAGCACTTTATGAAAATGATGAAAATGCTGATGATCCGTATTAATGCTGGCTTACTCTTCCCAGAAGCTTCTATGGTGCTCAAAATGTGACATCTGCACATTCCAGCATGGTGCTCGTGGTCGTGCGCCTCATTACCAGGCTTTGTTATGCAGGTCAGTCCCAGACGGGGGGGGGGGGGGCTGCTGGGGGTAAACACCCCCCATTGTTGAAGCAGCAGTGCCAAGCTGATGGTGGTATTTTAACGTAAACATCATATACAGTATCTGGCCTCGCTACACAGTGTAGTAGGCATGCCCCCCCACCCCGGGTTGCCAGTGCACTATTACAGCAGGGTGCAATACTTGCGTCAGTACACTTCAATAAATACTTGTGTGTGTACTTGTACTGGCAATGTAGTGCTGTAGTACCTTCTTTTTTCTATGTTTCCCTGTGAAGTGCACTGCATTTATGCACTTAAAATTGTAAGTATGCAATTGTAAGTAAGTCAAATGGGACACAGCCTTGGCCTTCATCATCCTTCATCATCCTTCATCATCCTTCATCATCCTTATCTCCTCCTACCTGGCTTCAATGTGGTCGAAGAGATGCTGCCAGCGGTCGTTGACATCGTTGACCTTGTCGTTGACCTCGCCCTCCTTGGTCTTGTTGCTGGCGCTGATGAGTTGTTCTCCCAGCTGCTTCAGATGGCTTTTGTTCTCGCTGAACAGGTTGATTTCTTCCATGCAGTCCTGCGGGTGGACAAAGTGAAAGGACGATGGGAGGGACCAGCGAGGCTAGCTCACCGTTAGCTTTCCTGCGGCTGAGTGACGTTACGGTTATCATAATATCACTGAGGGCGTAGCTAGCTTGACACGAGTCTCATATTGGGGCGTAACAGGAAATGGAGACACTTGAAGCAGGGATCCAGACGCCCGTGCATATTTAAAGCATAAACTATAAGAAAGTAGCTAACGCATACTTCGGGGTTTCTGGATGCGACCCTCAGCGGAACAAGTTTGGACACCCCTGACCTAAGAAATGGCGGACAAAGAGAACTAGATTAGCTCCGCCTCTGCTGGTTACCCCCCTCACAGCGTGACAAATGGAAGGCCCGAGGAGCACGGCTCATCACAAAACCCTGCTGGGGATCGAACACCTGTCGCGTGTTGAACAATCAATTGTCCTGATGTCCCCTGAATGCCACTCAAAGTGTTTTTTTTGTTCTTATTCTTCCTGGGGTGCAGGGAGTGGGCGTGTCTTTTCCTCGTACCTTCTTCAGCTTCTCCACCATCTCCTCGATGTTGAGGTCGGCGGTGTGCGCCACTTGGTTCTGCATGTGGGCGAGCCAATCACAGAGCTCCTTGTTCTTCTCGTTGAAGATGATCCAAGCGTTGAGGCGATCGGCGATCTCTTGCTTACGTAGAGACACCTAGACGTAAGCAAGATTTATTATTATTACTACTGGAACGCTTATCGTTACGTCATCTCTGATACACGTCACCGATACACGTCACCGATACACGTCACCGATACACGTCACCGATACACGTCACCGATACACGTCACCGATACACGTCACCGATACACGTCACCGATACACGTCACCGATACACGTCACCGATACACGTCACCGATACACGTCACCGATACACGTCACCGATACACGTCACCGATACACGTCACCGATACACGTCACCGATACACGTCACCGATACACGTCACCGATACACGTCACCGATACCCTCCTTTCATCTGGGTCACCCAGCTTTTTGATTGATTGATTCATGTGCTGATCATGTGACTTGGGTGTGCAAATGAAGAAAGAAGGAAAAGTGAGTTTGATCACTGCATGCCCCCCCCCCCCCCGCATTTAAATAGAAAAGCTCATTAGAGCGTCTCTCTCTACGACCATCTGTCTAACCCCCCCCCGACCCCCCCACTCGGACACACTTGTAAAGTCCACTGGCAGATGCTGGGATCACTCCTTGTTAGCGTCTTGACGATGGCTCACTGAGAGACAACACAAAGATCCTTCCTGGTGATGATGAACCACTCCGAACAACATCCACACTTGCTCCGCAAAGGTTCACTGCCCCGCCCACTTCCACTTTCAGGGTTTCCTTGGCAACTCAACAGTTGGTCCGACGCAAACTTAAACTTACAAAAACTTAAGCAATTTTAGCTAGCTAGCTACCTAGCTACTTACCTACATAGCTGCCTGCCTAGCTAGCTACCTACCTACCTAGCTAGCTAGCAACCTACCTACCTAGCTAGGAACCTACCTACCAACCTACCTACTTAGCTAGCTAGCAACCTACCTACCTAGCTAGCTAGCTAGCAACCTACCTAGCTAGCTAGCTAGCTAGCAACCTACCTACCTAGCTAGCTACCTACCTACCTACCTACCTACCTAGCTAGCTAGCTAGCAACCTACCTAGCTAGCTACCAACCTACCTAGCTAACTACCTACCCAGCTAGCTAGCTAGCTAGCTAGCTAGCTAGCTAGCTAGCTACCAACCTACCTACCTAGCTACCAACCTACCTAGCTAACTACCTACCAACCTACCTAGCTAACTACCTACCCAGCTAGCAACCTACCTACCCAGCTAGCTAGCTAGTTAGCTACCAACCTACCCAGCTAGCTAGCTAACTAGCTAGCAACCTACCAAGCTAACTACCTACCCAGCTAGCAACCTACCTACCTAGCTATCAACATTGATTGGTAGTGTCCCGTGATAACCGGAATGGAGCATTTTGCCGCATTTCCCAACATTCCAACATTCAGGACAATCCTCCACATCCCTAAAATCCCCACTTGTACATTTCTGATGAAGTTCCAAATAAAAGTAGTGAAGGTGTGAGTAGATGTGAGATGATGATGATGATGATGATGATGATGATGATGTCTGACCTGAAGGCATAGCTCCTCCCACTGGCAGTGCAGGTGCTCCACCTGCTCCTCCAGCAGCAACACGTCGTCGGCCATGATGTACTGGCTCAGGTCCGTCTTCATGGTGCTCAGATCTGTCAGACCCTCAGCCCAGTTCTCCAGGGAGTCCTCGTTCTCCTGCATACCATCACACACACACACACACACACGGAGTCAGGATCCCCCCTCAGACGCCCCCCTCCATGGCTCCCACTGCCGCCCTCACGCCACCCGGCCTCTTTCTGCCCCTCGCCCCGCTCTGGGGAACTCTTTTCTTTCTGTCAGGATGTCCCGCCCTAAAGGGGGATTAAGGGACGGCGGGGGGAGGGGCCAAGGGATAAAGGCTTTGACGGGTCAGCGGGGGAGGAGTCCAGAGTTAAACTTGGCTTTGATTTCCTGAACATGGCCACCAAGGAGCTCCTCTAAAGCGCCCCAGGTGAAGACCTACGGCGGACATGTTGTCTTCTGCTTTAGCGCACCTTGTTGCCGAGCGGCTGGTCGTCACAATCTGGCAGCAGCTGGTTGAGTCTGGTCTTCATGTCCTTCAGCTGCATTGTTTTGTCTGCCAGTCCTGCCTCGCAGCGCTCCCAGTTCTAGGTCACAAAACAACCCGCGTGAGCACAAAAGCACAGGAAGTACGCATCCAACATGGCGCATGAGGCCTTCAAAATGGGATGTGATGAGAAGCTACGATCAGCAAGATAATCCAATCATTCACACACACTTGGGCACTCAACAAGTGGGAGGTCTTCATGGAGTAGGTGTGGACCGGGAGTAGGTGTGGACCAGACAGGGAACGAGTTACAACTTCCCAAATAAAGAAAATAAAGACTAAAGAATGAATAAAGCTGAACGTTTCATCGTCTTTGATGAATCAAATCTTTGTCCAAATGACAGATGATTAGTCCCGATTTAGCGTGCTTCCTTTTGGAATACGTGTCCGAGTACCTCCACGATGGTCTGGGCCAGGTCCAGCCTGCGGCTCAGCAGACTTTGGAGGTTGTCCCACTCCTCCTGCAGCGTTCCCAGGTCCATCTGGATCTGGCTCTGGGTCTCCTCGTCAGCCATGGAGAAGAGCTGGCGGCCCACCTCCAGGGTGTGAATGAAACTGCACTGATACCTCTGGAAGAGCAGCTCGGTGTGCTGATGGGGGTGGGGTGGGGGCGGGGGGCATAACATAGTGAGTGAGTGGTCAGCGAGGGGCTTTGATTTTCCAGGAAACATCAACAGGCTTGTTTAAGACCTTCACGCCGCCATTACAGTATGCACACGTCTTTGTCCTCATCAAAGACGCAACTGACTTCCTCCTTCGCTGTGATCAGTGCTGCAATCACACGTGTCTTATTTGGCTTCATCATCCTCAGGCTTCCTTCTACTACATGGGGGTACATGGGGGTACATGGGGGTACATGGGGGTACATGGGGGTACTGGCATTTTTATTTTGGAAGAACAAATATAGTTACTGTCAACATTTCAACTTTGGTTTTTGCTCTATTTTGTCCATTTTTTATCTTCATTCATTCATTTTCTACCGCTTATCCTCACGAGGGTGGCGGGGGTGCTGGAGCCTATCCCAGCTGTCTTGGGTACCCTGGTACACACTGGTGGCCAGCCAATCCCAGGGCACATATAGACAAACAACCATTCACACTCACATTCATACCTATGGACAATTTGGAGTGGCTAATTAACCTAGCATGTTTTTGGAATGTGGGAGGAAACCGGAGTACCCGGAGAAAAGAACATGCAAACTCCACACAGAGATGGCCAAGGGTGGGATTGAACTCGGGTCTTTTAGCTGTGAGGTCTGCGCGCTAACCACTCGTCCGCCGTGCAGCCCCATTTTTGCAAATATTATTTTTATTGTAAAATATTTATTGCACCATTAAAAAATATATATTTATAGGCCTGAGTAATAACCTATTGAGTGTTATTGACCTGTCACGTGATTTATGATAATAATTATAATAATAATTATTATTATAATTATTATTATAAAAGTAATTGCTAAAAATTGCTAAAAAATTAAAAATTCCAGCTGCCTTTGGGCGAGAGGCAGGGATTGAACTTGGGTCTCTGAGCTGTGAGGTCTGCACGCTAACCACTCGACCGCCGTGCAGCCCCACATTTTTTATGTTATTTAATTTTATTTCTGAGCCAATACAAAACAAGCCCCAGGACCACAGGTTGGACACCAGTGCCAAGCCAAATAACCCGAACCCTGAATGATGATATTCACTCCCTGACCAATCGGCAGAGAGCGGAATTACTTGGGGCCCAACTGGACTAGTTTGTTGCCTGAACTGACTGCTGTGGATACCAAGACAGGAAGTTAGCGTGTTTGCCGTAGATGTTACAAGTCCCGCCCACCTGGAGGTCCCGGAGCGAGCATCGCAGCTGCTGCAGGCTGCATCGGTTGGGCCCGCCCCCGCCCAGCGGCAACAGGATCTGAGTGTCGGACAGGAAGCGCTGCAGCTTCTTCAGGCTACGCCGGTAAAGGTGCCACTGCCTGACCAAACCCTCCACCAGGGAGCGCCGCTGGTCCGCCCGCCGCACGGCGCCCTGCCAGTGCTCCCTCAGCTGGGTCAGCTTCAGGATGAAGTCGCTCCTGCAGGAACAACATGTGACATTTTTATAGCCTGGTTTTATGGAAATACACGTTTATTTTTTTCCCTGTGTGAGTTAATACCGTACTTTTAAGCCAAAAGACTGTAGGTGCTCCTTTGAGTCATCAGTGAAATAATCACTGCAAAGAACTGAACCTGCACTTGATTCATCCGTAGTTGTCTTAAACTTTCATCTTTTGGAAAAGAAAAACTCCACAACCACTCGGATGCTGTGAACATCCAGCAGCAACACAACATTGGGACATGGCTACTACTTTGATGAAAACTATATTGAAGCAAGTTGACAATCTACCCCAAGAAGCATTTGTTTACGTCTGCTCTGGCTGAGAGATGTTACTCGACGTCACTTACTGACACGAGGATGACCTGCCTAAGCCATGAACTGGAAATTTACATTTGGCGTTCGCTTTCAAAAAGTGGAAGGGAAGGGAATTTTGCGGCGTGTCGTTACCTGTCGTCCACCTCTCCTCTCTGCAGCAAGCGAAGCGCGTCGGAGATGACGGAATGGAGGATCTGGTGGCCGATGGACAGCTCCACCTGGAATCGCTGAGTCGCCACCACAACATCAAATCTTTCACGGTTCCAACGGGGCCGAGGTGCGACAACGATGGCGCTCATACCTTGTGAGTGCACAGCTGCTGCCTGAGGCCGGCGTACGAACCCGACACGTCGACGGCCAGCTGATCTTCCATCCTCTGCAGGAACGCCATCCAGCTCTCGCACTTCTTCTCAAAGGTCTGCTGCCTCAACGCCTCCGCCTGCAGCTCACTGACAAAAGAAGCATGGAATCCATGACGTCTTAGCTAGGAGACGTCTTGGTTACGTAACATACGCTTCTTTATGCAACGTAAGCTGGGACAAAACCAAATCCTGGTTTCAAGACCCGTCCTGGTCCTAGTCACCCACCTGCAGGCCTCTTCGGCTCGGGCAGAGGCGTCTCTCCAGCGGCAGTTGAGCACCTGCAGGCGGCGTGCGGCATCGTCGGCCAGCGTGACGCCGTGGCTCAGCTCGTTTAGCACGTCCAGGTCGGCGGTCAGAGCGCTCAGCTCCAGGAAGCCAGACTGCCAACATATGGCGCCATTAGCGAGACCGTCTGGACACCGGGGGTGGGGGGTGACACCGGCCCCCCCATTCTGTCATCACCTCTAATCTTATTGGCTCCTCCTCACAGGTGCTGACATTACTGCATTGCCAGCACACAAGGTACATTTGTAGTACTTTAATAATAGAAATATCCGCTTTTGACACAAGGGCTTGCTCCTGCTAGCTTGACCTTGACGTTGTCCTACGATTTTGGATCAACACCCAATTACCAAGATTTCAGAAACCTGACCAGAGAAAATGCGTAGCTGGAGATCCTATTCAGGATTGGAGTACCACAACTGCATCCACGTTGGCAGCAAAGCAACTCTGTTCCATGTGGAACAAAGGTTCTGGTCTCACCTGCTCCGTGGTGCGGTGCGTGTCCTCCAGGCACACCAGCCAACGTCCCAGTTTGGACTCCAGCTCGTCCAGAAGGCTGCTGACCTCCTGCAGCGTCTCCAGCTCCTCCTACTCACAAATACGGGAGCATATGTTCACCTTCATTTGTAGGTCAGTGTGACACAACACAAACATCTACACACTCGAGGACGTGCTAAATATTTCACAACGGTCTGCTATGATATTGCTCATAAACAATAATAATAATAATAACAACAATAATAATAATGATTAACCAAAGTCTATTTCAGGAAAGAGAAAGCACCCGCAGCTCAGCTTGCTTCCCAGCCAGCGTCTGGCTCAGCTGCAGGACCCCACGTGACAGCAACCTGCTCTCTGATTGGACCAGAGCTGCAGCTGAGGGCTCCAGGCAGCCAATAAGGTCCTTGGAGGTGTCCAGCACCTCCTGCAGGTCAAACTGCAACGCATCGGCTCTCTCACGCAAAGTCTGAACAGAAGTGAACGAGAGGACACACAATGAGGGGGTGGACGAGTACTTTGTACTAACAGTACTAACAGTACTAACAGTACTAACAGTACTAACACAATAAAACTAAAATAAATACAAATTCAAGCTCCTTCTCACCTGAACTTGGCGTGCGGTCTCGCTGATGCTGTCGACCGTGTTGGCTGGCCCGCTGGCTCCCCCCAGGATGCGCGTGGCGTCCCCCTTCAGAGTCTTGACACGCTGCGAGAAGGCAGCAGCACTTCGGGCGTAGACATCCCACACCGACAGGATGTCACGGCTCCTCTGGAGGCGCTGGTGCAACGCCACCGACGCGCTGCTCCAACTGCAGGAAGCGCTCGTTTTATCCCAGCGCCGCCTGCTGGGGGCGTGAGCGTGTGCCTTACCTGTGTCTCTGTCGGGTCATCTCCTCAGTGAGAAGGGAGGCTGCAGCAGGATGGATGAGGTCTTCCAGGGCGGCGAGGGTTTGATTGAGCTGGTCCCACTCCACCTCGGAAGTCTCCATCTCCTCATTGAGACCCTGTTTGGAAAGAGGACACAAGAAAGCTCTACTTGATGGATCCACCTGACGTGATGGGAGTTTTACCTCCAGCTGGTTCAGGAGGTCTCTGTGGGCCTGCAGGGAGAGTCGAGGGCCGTGGAGATACGCCAACATGTGAGAGGTCGTCACGTGTCTCAGCCTCACGCCGCAAAGTCTGTCGTCCGCCGAGAGCCACAGCCGCCTCGCTTCAAGAAGACGGCTCTTCACGGCTTCATTCTGGAAGTCCAGCAGCATGATGGGCACGTTGCTATGGGCGCATTCTGCTGTTAGCATTAGCAACGCTGACCTGCTGTGCTAGCGCCGTGCAGGCCATGCTGGACTCAGACGTCTGATGCCTCAAATGTCTGCCAGGTTGGCTGGACAGCTCCTGCAGAGCCGCAGCTCTCACTTGGATCTGCTCCTCCAGGTTCTGGAGGACATTCACACCTTTACTTACTCATTCTGGCTTATAGGTTATATATATATATATACATATATATATATTTATGTGTTTGGTGATTTTTTTATTTCGTTTTATTATTTTCATTTATTTATTTATATTTATTTATTTCATTTTATGTTTTTCTGCAAATTTGAGCTCTAAGGCTGAATTTTGGAGGTAAAAAAGTAGAAATGTTAATACGCTACATTAGATCCTTGTACATTCTCCATGTAGCATCCTACAAATTTATGGATTTTTGGTCAAAATAATTATGTTTTATTTTGTGTTTTTTATTTATTATTTTATTATTTATATCATATATATATTTATTATTTTATTATATTTTATTGTTTTATTTTTTATTAGTTTTTCTGCCAAAAAAACACGTTATTCACCAATAACAGCATAAAAATGCAATAAAAACACCCTGAACGTGATGTAATCATTGTTCCCGCCACTTTTATTGTCAATGTTGATCTGAAATCGGGAGAGAGAGAGATGAGTCGTATTTTTATGGGCGTACCCATTTTGCCGTTTACTGACACTCGTAAGTAGTTCCATTTTTTTTGCCCATGTTGACCTAAACTGTCTCCTCATTTCTAGGATGCAGCCCTTGGTGGAGAACCTTTAGACGCCCCTGAACTAACTGGTTTTAGAAAAGGGACCAAGATGGCCAGAAGACTGACCTTGCAGGTGTCTACGCTCCTCCGAAGCTCTCCCAGGCCGCGGGGGGTCCGAGCCGACTCCACCCACAGCTTCTGATCTGCGATCCAGCTGTCGATCCGCTGGAGAGCGACTTCCTGCTCCGTCCTGATCCGCAACTCCTCCTCCAGCCAGTCGGTCTGGCGCCGCACAGCAGGAGACGGGACCAGGAAGGGTCCACAAGATCCAGAAGGTGATGCAAGGGAAGACCAAGTAGCAAACACAAAGACTTGCTTTGGTGGGACGTCCGTACCTGAGAGCCCAGCGTCGCCTGCAAAGCGAGCCAGCGATGGTTGAGGCCACCCTGATCTTCTGCAAACTGGTTTTCTTCGTAGCGCCCCCCGTGGCAACCCTCGGTACTGCAGCTCTGTGATGGCTGACTGGCGTGGTCCAGCGTGGCCTGATGGGCTGACATCTCCACCTGATAGTCCTGAGAAAGCAGGCGCTGGGTTATTTTACTCAACTAAATCTTGCAGCGTGGATCATATTTCTAGATGATTATTATTTCACGTGGGCCTTCCTGGGCCTTGCTTTGTGTACTGGAAGCGACACCTCTACCTTGCACGACTTAAGACGCTGTTTGAGCTCAAGGCTAGTCCACGAGGCGGGTTCCATCAGGTGGTGTTGCTCTGCCAGTCCTAACTCCACCTCCTCCAGCAAGACCAGCATCTCCAGCAGCGCCTCCTGGTGGCTCAACGTCTCCATCCACCACTGCAGGAAAGAGGATAGAAAATGGACTCCAAAATGGAGTTTTTGCAACAAAGAACCGCGTCGCATGTGTCATGTGACACTCTGGTCTGGATCCCCCCAACCTCCTCACCTTGTGTAGAGCTTGTTGGACCACGGGGAAGTCCACCATCAGACCAGACCAGTCCTGTTCCAGTTGTCTGAGCTGGGCGCCAACATCGTCAGGATGGGGTCCCGAGGCGTGCTGCGGGGACGCCTGGGTCTCCGCGTCTTCATCTGAGTCTTCATCAGCTTGGCTCAGCTCAGCCAGTTGGGCGCCAGCGCTGAGAAGCACCGCTTTAAGTCGCCGTCGGTCCTCCAGCTCTTTGCTCAGCGTCTGCTTGGGTCGGGATGCGGTTTGTCTCAGCAGCCATGTTGTCCATGGTCATGTGACCTGCTCATGACCGTCAAACTCACCACAAAGCCACCATACTCGTCCTGCCTCCGCTCGCCATCTGCGTCATCGGCAGCAGCCGAGATGACCAGATGCCTCCACCTGTCAATCATTGCCCTGGCCCCGCCCATCCAGGCCGTAAGGGCGGCGGAGTCACAAACAAAACTGTGGATAAGAAACAAAGAATGACACTTTTCTTTCATGTGAGGCATGACGCCAACGTTCGATGTCACCTCTTCCTCAGCCTCATCGTCCTGTCCACTTTCCCACCGTCTAGCTTCAGCCTCTTCTGAAGACCTCTCCGACGGGACTCCAGCCGACTGCAGGCCACACCCACTGCCACGCAGCCCGCCCCCTGCAGCGTAAGCCCCACCTCCAACGTCTGACCGAGCCGAGCTGCGTTCCTTTCCAGAACGGAACCGAGCTCCTGTCGGATAAAAGAACATCAGGATAAATGCATCATCATCATCATCATCATCATCATTTATTGGTGGATGAGTGGTTAGCATGTTGGCCACGCATTCAAGAGATAGGGATTCGATTCTCTGTGTGGAGTTTGCATCTTCCCTCGCGCGTGCCTGGCTTTTCTCCGGGTGCTCCGGTCTCCTCCCACACTGGCGAATCCAAGCTGAGTGTGTTGGTCTGTGTGGAACCAGTCCAGGGGGCGCCCAACCACAGCTGGGATAGGCTCCAGCATACTGGCGGTATCGAAAATGGATGGTTCCTTTAGCTGTATTTTAGGTATGAACCTACTACAACACTACAACTAGACCACTATCGTAGGAATGGAACTCCTTTGTGGACCTCCTTTGAGGGCCTCCTGACCTCAAATGTAAACAAACAAAATGGCTGACAACTGTAACGAGGTTGTTAGATGGCTACTAGCATGTTTACAAAGTCCGATTATTTCAAACCTGAGCTTATCTTCGTCTCTTTTAAGGCCACGCTAACTTTGTTGCTCATCGTATGACAAGAGAAGAGCGACGCCTCCTCTTCCACCCCGGACAAATAAGCCTCATATTCCCAGGTGGAGGAAGGAGCGAGAGGGAATATGAAGCCAGATAAATTGTAGTCGGAGGTCCTGGCTAACAAAGCCCGGGAACGCCGTGTACCTTGAGAGAAAGCATCCCATTGGCTGATGGAGCACAAGGAGCACAAGGAGCACAAGGAGCCTCCTGGTCTCCAAATGATAACAACAGAAGATGGGAGGCTTGCTGTCCAGTAGATGATGTTCTGATGAAGATTACCTGGTACATACACAGCAGCTTTGACGCATCCCTCCCCACGTGCATCCTGGGAAATGAAGTCTCCAGACCCCGCAGCAGGGACTCGGACCAGGCGGCTTCCTCCTCCCACTGTGACCACATCTGACATAAATCAAATATTTATTGCACCATTAAAAAATATATATTTGTAGGCCCAAGTAATAACCTATTGAGTGTTATTGACCTGTCACGTGATTTATAATAATAATAATCATAGATTAATAATAATAGTTTAGCATTTGATCTATGTAATGTTCCCAGGACAAAGGTGGGCCCTGAGTTGGTAAAGTTTGGGAACCCCTGCTGTCAACATTCCGTACATCATAAGGTGGAATATGTATGTCCAACTCCAGAACTGTTTGGAAAATATTAAGTTTATATGGAATATCGACATCAGGTTCTGGGTGTACCCCGCCTCTCGGCTAAAGAATGCTGGGGTAGGCTCCAGCACACCTCATGACTCCAGTGAGGATAAGCAGTACAGCATTGTACTTCCATAGTACATAGTGCATAGTACATAGTACAATGGATTATATATAGCACTCATGGCACAACATTCTTAGTAAGGGTGTCACATTCAGACTAACTTCAACAATAAGACATTTTTATGTTGTCATGGAAGTTAAAAATATGGGATTTACCAGGAAAAATGGGAGCGTTACGGGAGGGAGGTAAGCTATGCGGCCAAAAGACGACGATATATAATAACTTCCTGTCGTTCCTCACCTCCCAAGTGTATGTGTCCCACCTGTAGGATTCGTCCCATGTTGACCCCTTTCTCCAACGCCTGCTTCTGGAGCGGGAGCGCCTCCTCCTGAAGGTCCCGCATTACCGCCTCCCACTTCTGGAGGGCGCTCTCTGGAAGTGTCTTGGTCAGGAACTGCAGGCGGTCCAAATGTTGGCTCAGAAACTGGAAGAGCCTCTGTTAGGAAAAAAGGCCAATCAGTAGAGTACCGAGAAGAAAAGCGAGTACACCCCTAACTTTTCCGTGGCACGCCGACCATGTGACCGCTGAGCTGCTGCTGGAGCCGAGTCCTACTCTGGAGTTGCAGGTTCTGATCCAGGCGTTCCGAGGCCAGAGCAAGCAGATCCCTGAGGCTCCACACGAGCCGCTCGCAGTGCTGCAGCGCCTCCTCACCGTGGGGGCTAATGCCGCACGGGGCGCCGTGCACTTCCTGCAAGCAAACATGGCTGCCGAATCCTCTGACATGCGACATCATCTCCTCGCCCTGATGGCACACCTGCAACATGGCCGCCTGCTCCACCAGAGAGGAGGGAAGGTGGCGACGCGTCTCCGCCCCCATCAGAGGGTCCACGTCGTCATCCTGCTCCACCAGAGAGGAGGGAAGGTGGCGACGCGTCTCCGCCCCCATCAGAGGGTCCACGTCGTCATCCTGCTCCACCAGAGAGGAGGGAAGGTGGCGACGCGTCTCCGCCCCCATCAGAGGGTCCACGTCGTCATCCTGCTCCACCAGAGAGGAGGGAAGGTGGCGACGCGTCTCCGCCCCCATCAGAGGGTCCACGTCGTCATCCTGCTCCACCAGAGAGGAGGGAAGGTGGCGACGCGTCTCCGCCCCCATCAGAGGGTCCACGTCGTCATCCTGCTCCTGCATGGAGGTCACAGCCTGAAGCGACATCACACTTCCCACGCTTGGTCCCGTTTCATAGACAAGATGGCGACTACTGAGGGCCGTAAATCACCATCACCGCACGTTTACCACGTTTACCACGTTTACCGTCCGGGCACTGGGTACTACTGCATTTTGCTGTACTTGTACACTGAAAAGTACACCAACCTACACAGCATTTGTTGACACACAATGTGACCAATCAGGAGGCTCCGCCTACTTAGCGTTGCGGCTCTTGCGGCGATATAAATAAGGATATAAATAAACTACGGTTCAAAGTTAGGCTACCTCTTAAGGTGATATAAATAAGGATATTAGGATAATAAAGTTAGGCTACCTCTTAAGGTGATATAAATAAGGATATTAGGATAATAAAGTTAGGCTACCTCTTAAGGTGATATAAATAAGGATATTAGGATAATAAAGTTAGGCTACCTCTTAAGGTGATATAAATAAGGATATTAGGATAATAAAGTTAGGCTACCTCTTAAGGTGATATAAATAAGGATATTAGGATAATAAAGTTAGGCTACCTCTTAAGGTGATATAAATAAGGATATTAGGATAATAAAGTTAGGCTACCTCTTAAGGTGATATAAATAAGGATATTAGGATAATAAAGTTAGGCTACCTCTTAAGGTGATATAAATAAGGATATTAGGATAATAAAGTTAGGCTACCTCTTAAGGTGATATAAATAAGGATATTAGGATAATAAAGTTAGGCTACCTCTTGCGTTGACTTTTGCTCCTCCTGGTTTTCCAGTTGTTGATCTCGACGGACCAACGCCGCCTGCACGGCAGGAAGGACCCTACAGAGGGCGTCCACGCACCGCTGGACACAGGCCGACCCCAGGACGCCCATGACCTTTGCCCCCTGAGTGGCCAACTCATGGTGGAGGGTGGACATGTCGGTGGCCAGCGTCTGGACGAGAAGAACAGCACGGGAGGCTCCAACGAGGTCGTCTCTAATTCTTTTATTTTGTGCCACCTGGAGGTGGACTCGCGTCTGGAGGTCTTCCTGGTCTTCCTGGTCTTCCTGGTCTTCAGGCGTGACTCCAGTAGAGGTGAGAAGATGGTTGATGGAGGTCAGAAAGATGGTCAGGTCCCACAGTTCATGAAGGACGCCCTCTTCCAGGGCACCATGAGGGGCGTCCAGGGTGGACGTCCTCTGGGGGTCATTGATGAAACAACAAATGAGCTAAAGTTACGCAACAACACACTGATTGGCAGCCTTGACAGCTGGGGGGGGGGGGGGGGGGTCACGGCGCCCTCTCCTGGACACACCCAGTGTACATTAGCCCCTCCCGCCAACATCAGCTCACCTCGGCCCACCGTCCCAGATCTCGCAGGCGTCCGACGTGAGCATGGAGTTGCCGGAGGCTGTCAGAGCCAATCACGCGTCCCGCTGCTCCATCCCGACGCGCCGCTGATGAGTTTGTCACCTTGATGTGGCGCACAGACGAGGACACGAGCTCAGAGGAACACGCCACTCTCATCAAGCCCCGCAGGAGCTCCCATAACACCAAGGAGGCAACAAAGTGTCTCGGGCTCCGAGGAGGTGATAATCAAGCGTGGCGGGGGGGTGGGGGGGGGGACCAATTTGCGGTGTGAAGAGTGATCATCAAGCACTCCGTCCTCAGCATGGATGATGGATGCCTTACCTCGGAGCCAGGAAGCAGCCAGCTCTCCTCCACGGCCAGCAGCCGACTGTGAAGACCGTCCCACGTCTCCGTCTCACGAGAACTGTCGTCCTCGTCCTCAGTGGGACGCCTCCTGGGGGGGGGGGGGGGGGGGCATTAAAAAACACACCTCAAACATTCCCACTTGATTTTACACAAGGGCTGACTTTCCTGAACAAAACAAACTTCCCAACTTTGAGATGAGATTTTACAACAACTTCATCATCATTTTTCATCATCGTCATTGTTTTACTACAAAAAGTATACGTGTGAATATGAGTGGAATACTTATCGTTACCGTGGCGACAGCAGGACCTGCTCCTGGGGCTCCTGGGGCTCCTGGGGCTCCTGGGGCCCCTGGGGCTCCTGGGGCTCCTGGGGCCCCTGGGGCTCCTGGCTGAGGCGGCGAGCGCCGGCGATAGCGATGGCCTGCGTCAAACCTCGCTGCTCGCTGAGCTGCTGCTCCAACTCCTGCATCCAAGACCACATCAACGTTATTTCACAACCCGACCCTGCAGGACAACCAGCGGGATGACAGTGAAAGGACGAGGAAGATGGCGGTAGGTTGGCGTACGCAGCGACCTCAAGATAAGAAGAAGCTACCAACTAGCTACCAACGAGGTGTCAATCAAGTCAGGCTGTCATAGTGCTGGGTTAGAAGATGTTTCATAAGTCTACCTTCTGTTGCTGCAAGCTGCTCTGACGGAGAAGTTTGTTCCTCGGAGAGGAGAACATCTCCTGAAGGCTGCTGCTGTGTCTCAGCCTGGCCACCAGGGGGCGATCCGCCTGAAGGAAGACAGCTTCGTTGTTGTTCGTCATCACTTTCACATCATTGCGGTATGAGAGATTTAGCTTCTCTCTATATATATATACATATATATATATATATAAAATATCACAATATTTAGGGGGGCTTAAGAACATATTTTTTTAATCAACAAAAAATATGAAATTATTTAGGTGGGGCTTAAGAACATAATTTTTTTAATCAATAAAAAATATCAAATTATTAAAGGGGGCTAAAGAACATTTAATAAAATCAATAAAAAATATCAAATTATTTAGGGGGCTTAAGAACATTAAAAATAAATTTTTAAAAATCTATAAAAAAATGAAATTATTTAGGGGTCTAAAGAACATTTAGTAATTTTTTTCAAATCTATAAAAAATATCAAATTATTTAGGGGGACTTGAGAACATTTTGGGGGGTTTGAAGCCCCCCTAAAATGACGCCACTGGTCAGTAGAAATGGCTGCAGTATGGGTGGTAGTAAACTGGGTGGCGTTCACGTGAAAAATAAGAGCGTGGATTGTGTGAAGGGGAGCCCGTGGAGCACGGGACTGGGAGGTGCGGGAGGGGGGCTCATCCAAAGGAGGCAACTGATGGGAGTGTGAATGGAAGAGGTAACACCAAAGGATGGAACATGGCTGGAAGGACGCATGAAAGGAAGTTGGGTGACTATTTGAGGAGCTCGGAGGTGTTTAATTGAATATGAGGGAAGGTGTAATTAGTGTTAGATTTATTGTGGGGAAATATAGCACTAGCGAGTCTGTGAATGCAGCCCAGACGGTACTGAAAGGGGGCGGTAATAAAGCATGTTCGCTTCATTAGGTACACCATCCCATGGGATCCAATGCAACAAGCCATGATAAAAAATATCAATAATAAACAGTTACAGTATATTTGAGCTAGCTAAATAAGGTCATCAAAGTATGAAACAATGAAGTATGTTTTCACAAAGAAACTCCACGTCTCATTTGACTTCCCTGCAGGTGAACTGGACAAACTTGAAATGTGACACTCCCGTCATAGTCTCTTCTTGGCTCATGCAAATGAGGACAAATTGGCCCCGGGCGCTTTGGTTAGGTTCAAATGGGACAGCTGGGTGGGAAATATGAACATGAACCTCTGGTTGGTTAACCATAGCTGCAGAGATTGGAAGGCCAGGGAGTGCAAATAAATCCTCAAAAAAATTATATTAGGAAAGCAGGAAGTGAACAAATGTAAGAGTTAGTGATTGTAAAAGTACCAGATGGAGGGGTAGGATTTAATAAGCTTTGCTTCTTCCTACTCCTTTTGGACATGTGGAACTGGGAACTGATTATGGGATGCACTCAGTTGGAATCTGATGCATGTTGAAATGAAATCAAAGCAATTAAAAGCAATTAAAAGCAATTAAAAGCAATTAAAAGCAATTAGAAGCCTCCTAATTGCCGTGACCAACAGACTAAATGGCGCATCCAGGCTAACCATCTTTGGCAGCATTCCTAGCATGAAAGCCAGCAGCGCCCCCGAGTGGAGTGACGCCCGCCGTACCTTCTCTGGTGTCTCTTTGAGGGTGAGCCTCCTCTCCTCTCCTTGCTTGTCCTCCAGCAGCTGCTGGAAGGACACCAGGTTGGACTTGAGGTCCTCCAGTTTGGATGCTAGAAGCTCAGCCGCCTCCCGTTGGGATTCGGGGGCGCCCGATGGGAGAGGATGGATCCGATCGTGGTGCTGCTCGGCCACCAGGCCCAGCTCAGAGAGAATGGCCACCTTCTGCTCCAGCTCCAGGAACATCTCCTGGACCATGAAGACAAACCCTTGTTAGATGCTTGAAGCTAGTAACAATCTAGACACTCCTGATCAACATTTTAGGACCAGTTGAAAATTGCAAGAATGTAGATTTGGCCGTGTTGGATCTCATGGAGGTACCCTCAAAATGCAAGAGGAAGAAATGGGAGTCTTCACTGCCGTTTCACGCCCCTGCACAAAATGAACCTGGAACAGCATACAAGCTGGTGTTGCCAGTTGTATGTGGGTCATGGAGGAGGCGTGTCTGAACCCTCATCCCAGGCCGTTTGTTTCCTTCCACAGCCTCAGTGGGAATGAAACTTTCATGGAGGCTCAGGTTGCACTCGGAGTTCCGTGACTAACAAGATCCCGGATCTTTGAACCCCGGTGGACCCCATGAGAACCAAAAGGCGACCGGGGACAAAATTGGAACGATCAAGAACGAAAAATGTTAACTCAACTGTTGACTAAATGATCATGAATTAAAATAATTAGTTTTTAATCCTAATTAATTGGATTAATTGAGACTCCTGTTTCAATATCTCCGGAGAAGTCCAGTCCGGCCGGCCGCCAGTGGGTGGGGCGTACCTGGCAGGTGAGGAGTTGTCGCTCCACGCCGTCCTGCATGTCGCGTCTCCCGCCCGCCTCCAGACGTGCGTGGGCCGTGAGCAGCCACAGCTCCAGCTGACCAACACGCTCCAGGCCCGCGTGGAGGGCTCCTTCCGAGGGGCAGAGCCAAGGGGGGGCAGGCCCCCCGCCCTGCAGACAAACACAGGCTTTTACCTGCCGCAGGTCAAAAGAGGCGAGCCGGGCGGTCAGGAGACATAAAGGCGACGCCAAAACACAGACTGGTTGGCCCCGCCCACTCGTGACAGGACCTACTTCCTGGTTCTCCAGGAGGCAGGCCTCGTGCTGTGTGGGCGGAGCCGATAGAGGGCAGGGTGGACGTTGTGATTAGGTCAACGCTTTCCTGCTCATCGGCTGTCAATCATGCACGTCACGTTGTCTAAAGTCCACAATGTCAGCACGCAACCAGGAAGTTACACTAATCATTCGTCTTCACGCAATTTACTTTTATATCAGCACAAAACATCGTGTCACTTGATTCGGTACATCATCGAACCAAATTCTGTGTCAAATATTGTCAAAAATGCTACTTTTCACACATAAAATGTTGGATCTGTCCACGGTTCAACTGGTGAAAATATTAGTGAATATAAAAGTGAACCGGACCAATCCAAACTTTTCTATATAAGCTGTATCATGTGATGTGGCGTCTGTCGCTCTCTAGTGGACATATGAGGCATTACCATATGCCTCCTATACTTTATTACGTCCATCGGGGGGTGAATGTCTTTATTTTTATGTACACATCATTGCTTGGAGTTAATAGGATTTAAAAAACTGATCAATTTGAGCGTCTCAGTGGATCAAAAAGCACACCGGGTTATTTTGGGACATTATCATCACACTCCGTGTTGAAAGTGAGTCAAAAGTGCCAAACAAACATGGCAGTGAGTGAGTTATTTGGCCCTTACCCCCCCCCCCCCATCATTGTGAGCCAGTGACACAAACACTCAGAGAGACAGAGAAGTCAATCACGCCTGTTGGTTTATTTGTGTTTCTGCTTGCTTGGAAAGTGGACAGAATATAGAAGGTGGAGAAAAGGACATGCTCATGGAGGAAGACTCTTCATGCTGCCAGGTCTCACACACACACACACACACACACACACACAATATTTCACATGGATTGACATGTGTCTCTCCGCTCACCTCACCCAAACACTCACGTTAAATGTTTCAATCTGTCAGGGAATTCATCACCATGTAATTCATTCATTGTGTGATTAATGAAGAACATATCAACCTTCTCCTGCCGGCAGCAGTGAGTATAAGAAGTAAACACATTTTGTGCATTTTCATGGCAAAAGGTCTTTTAAAAAAAGATTTTTATTCAGCGTCAATAACAAGATTATATTTAAACACAAATAGCCCGCTAGCTAACAAACAAAGCTTTATTTGCTGGCACTCATAGAAAAATGAATGGAACAAGATCACCCCCCCCTGCCCCCCCCCCCAGTTCCCCCATGCTTAATGACAAGAAAACAACATGGCTGCCATCGGCGTTCATAAAAATGTCATGCGGGTGCAAACTATGACTTGAAGACACAAACAATATCATTCATGTGCTGCCATGACACCCCCCCCCCCCGCCCTCTTCATGTAAACATACGGCTCGCTGATGCTAATGCTAGTCATGTTGCCATGGAAATGCACCACAGGTGAACACGCGGTGACCGTTTTTCAACGTAACACAACACTTAAGCAGACCGGCTTCTAGAAGAGGAACCTTTAGACGGTTTCCTCCTAGCGCAGTTCTAGGAAGACTCTACTTCCTGTGCTACTCTTTCAATCCGGTGGAGGGTAACACATGCTAAGCTATCTGGATGCTAATATAGCTCATTGATAAACTGTTTCTTTTTTAGGGCCAATAGAAAAACAAGCTGCAGGCTGAAAGTGTGGACCCCCTGTGTTCCTGGACCAGGTTTGTCCACTGCATGCTCAATAATGTATAAGAATAAGGACTTTGGTCTACAGGAAGTTCTCCAACAGGTTCTCGGCTCTTCTGAAGCCTCTTTGTGGGGGGATTAGATGTTGGAATAACTAGAAGATGCTGGTAGTCTAGGTTCGGATCTAGCTTGTGTTCATGGCTCAGATTAAGATGTTTTCTACTTGCACGTGTAGATCTAGGAGAGCACACATCTCTGATTCTGATTCTGCTGAGCTTTGGAGACGTTTACGGTGGAGGAGGACGTGTTTACCATGCTCTCACGGGGCTCCTGGCTTCTGGCGTCTGCGTCTCGCGGCTCCGATAGATCCTCCGAAGAACTCTGGTCTGTGGCACCATCACACACATCCTTTGGAACATGAGCAGGGTTAAAGGTCAGTCTGTCATGGGCGTCCGGCGAGGGCCGCATTTACTTTAACAATATGCCAAAGGTATAACATAAGCTATTGAGCTAGTTAGCTAGCCTCCAGTTGTAAACTTAAGAGAGGGTTTCGAATGGAGTGGACAGAGGACAAAGTAAGAAGCCAAAAACTTACCACTTCCACACGGAAGAGGAGGATAACTTTTTTCCACTGTATTATGTCAGACATGCCATTGCTGACTCCATGCAGTAATATAATCTAACATAATCTAACATAATCTGCAACAGGGTGAGTAGAGTGAGCCATGTTGGAACGACGATGTTGCAGGGATGACTACTTCTACTAGCATGCAGAAAAGTCCATAGACTAGCAATAACAGCCTGACGATGCTCATGAAGCCTTTTAATACTCCCAACAGTCAGACTGCTAATAAAAACATATCAAGCTATGACTGCAGCTTCGTGCGGAACATTGAGCCAAGCAAAAAAGACTTATTAATTATTAATTTGCATTTGGGGAAACAAAGTGTGAAAATGAGAGTGAAGCTACCTGTGTGTCATGTAGCGACTCTCTCTCAGCGCTTTCTTCCCTGGAAGCTTGGCTCTTTTCAGGGGCTTCCTGATGCCAACAATGAAAAACACAACACGAACTAAATATAAATAAATAAACTAAACTTAATTACTGACATCATGAGTATAAAATAACCTTTTGACCTCAAATCTGCCAAATTTAAGGGAAAGCTGACTCGTAAATATGCGGAGATCATCTGAAGGTCAGAGTATTCTAGAAGGAAAATCTTTTGGAATGATGATAACTTTCGACACCTCGTTACCGCACGTTACTGGAGCCGCCTAAAAATATATCACCGACTTCATAACTAATATGCAGCGCAGTGACAGTGCTGCCGAGTGACAAGGGAGGGGGGAGATAACCACATAAGCAATGAGGATTGGCTCAGGTTTTAGTAAAGTTGCGTCTTCAGCCAATCAGAGAACTTGGGCGGGCGGGTCTTTAGAGCACATAAGCAATGAGGATTGGCTAAGGTTTAGTAAGATTGCGTTTTCAGCCAATCAGAAGTTGACTGGGCGGGTGTTTAGCTCACATAAGCAATGAGGATTGGCTAAGGTTTAGTAAGATTGCGTTTTCAGCCAATCAGAAGTTGAGTGGGCGGGTGTTTAGATCACATAAGCAATCAGGATTGGCTCAGGTTTAGTAAGATTGCGATTTCAGCCAAGCAGAGAACTCGGGTGGGCGGGTGTTTAGAGCACATAAGCAATGAGGATTGGCTAAGGTTTAGTAAGATTGCGTTTTCAGCCAATCAGAGAAGTTGAGTGGGCGGGTGTTTAGAGCACATAAGCAATGAGGATTGGCTAAGGTTTAGTAAGATAGCGTTTTCAGCCAATCAGAGAACTTGGGTGGGCGGGTGTTTTGAACACGTCCAAACAGCGTTTGCCAAACGGAAGTACAGACACTACTTTAACCTCGTCGATGTCAAAGGTAAAATGTACATTATGTCCCCGAAAAAAAAACTTTGTCCACGTCTTGTGTGAGCAACTGAAACCCACAGAAACACCTGTCGACTGCAATAAATACAAACCTCTGTAATGCTACCCGTCTTTGCTGTGGGTTTGTGTGTATGTGTAGTGGGGAGGGGCAATAGTTACTTTTACTGGTACCTAGTTACTTTTTTGAGAAGTAACTAGTAACTATAATGACTTTTTTAAAGTAACCCGCCCAACACTGCTTATAGAAGACAAAGTTAATGGAGATGAGATTGAAAGGTTATCAGGAATATGAAGACATGGAGCCAAAGAAAACAGATAGAGAAGTAGAGGTCACCTTCTATGTCACTTTTTTTGTTACCTCAGAAGAACCACCCAGGAAAGCATCCCAGAGCCACCACAAAGCACCTCCTCCACCTCCCTTCACTCTCTGCTCCAGCCCTCCCACTTCCTGCCAGGCCTCCTCAGCAGGGAGCGCCTCGCCGCCACCGCCGTGCCCTTGTTGCTGAAACAAGACGAATGTGCTCTGAAGGGTACCACCACGACCATCTACCAGCTGGTTGCTGCACATTCCATTCATGTGCCAACTCTTAGAATTCCCAAGAAGAACACACTAGTAGTAGTTGGCATGTAGACGTGATGTTCAATACAGTCGAGTCAAAGATCGCCCGCTGGTGACACATAGGTTCCCATAGGCTCATGTGAGATCTACTTCATGTACGTCTACAGTAGATCCCCGCTTTTCCCAACGAAAGGTGAACAACCATCGATCTCAAGTTTTTTGAAAGCTCGCCAAGGTGAACATTGCCGTGTCTTTGACGATTTCAGATCACCATTTGCAATAAAAGTGACTGTTGCAATAATTCGGTTCAGCTCCAGAAGTTTTAGTGGGCCACGAATGCTGAATGGTGAATATGCGAGGATCCACTGTATTCCATATGGAATCCTGCACTGTGCATTCCGCTGGTCCCTACCGTCGGACTGTCGGTTGGCCCTGACCGTCTCTGCTCGGGCGTCGCTCTTTCCACCCTCATCAACGCAGCTCCGGAACGTCGCAGCACGTCATCCTCAACGCGAGCGATCGTGATCCGGCCGTGTTCCTCCTGCTGATAGGCCACACAACCAAAACACTCATCAGTTGGAGGTGAGAGAACCAGGACGAGGACGCTTGTCCTGCCAGCTGACCTCAGCTTCCTCGGAGCTGGACTTGAGCGGTCCTGCTTGGGATGTGCTCTGAGGGACTTGTGTGGGAAGCTGCTGGATGAAGAGAGCCGGGACTTTCTGTGACGAGCGTAGAAGAGAAGTTTGATGTGGGCCGCTGATCTGTTGATCCGCCAATTGAGCGACTGAGCGACTGACCTTCTCCAGCTCCAGCAGCAACATTTGTAGCTGATCAATGACGACGAAGACACTCAGTGTCTCCTCTGCCTTCTCCGGAAGATGGAGTTCCAGTTTGGATTTCTGAATGTCGGCGATGCTGCTCCTCATGGTCTGGATCCTCTGCTCCACCATCTGCATATGAGAGAGAAGAGCCATATCTTCTCTAAGAGGTCGTTTGTGTTTGATGAAGAAGACCAGCAGCACATCACCTTCAAACGTTTCTCTTTGGGGCTGGGCAGCGTCTCTGGAGAAGATAAAATAGTCTTGATCTCCGCAACGTTACTCTCCATCTTCCTGACCTCGCTCTCGATCACGTCCACCTCCTTGGAAGCCAGAAGATGTCAGCAACATCGACAGGACATCGAGACCCATAACTCCAAGACTCACGGCAGCGGCATGCTCGAGTCGAGACAAAGGAGCGGCAAAGCTATCTTCAACGGCGGCTACTTGGCAGTCGGCTTGGATGAGATCTTCCTGAAGCGCCGAGACATCCACCACCTGAGACATTTCCTCCAGGACTGAACTGAAACCCTGCAAGGTGGTTCGGATCTGCGCTGAGTCATTCAGGACCGTCTGTGAAAGAAAACGAGACCATATGATGATTACCAATAACATAAAAAACATGATGTGCTTATGGATTTGAGGTTCTGCTGACCTGCAGATCTTGGACGTGATCGCTCAGACACTTGGCCGTGGTGTACGTGCGGGGAGCGGCGAGCCACGACTTAGCCTCCGCCATCCAACTCTTGGCGCTGTCAATCATTTCCTGATGCTCCTGAAGGCGCGTTTGCATCTGATGGCACATTTAGCATTCAGCAAGTTCATTCATTCATTTTCTACCGCTTATCTTATCTATAGTTCTTGCCTGAAGACAGCTGGGATAGGCTCCAGCTGTCTTCAGGCAAGAACTGGTGGCCAGCCAATCCCAGGGCACATATAGACAAACAACCATTCACACTCACATTCATACCTATGGACAATTTGGAGTGGCTAATTAACCTAGCATGTTTCTGGAATGTGGGAGGAAACCGGAGTACCCGGAGAAAAGCCACGCATGAACGGGGAGAACATGCAAACTCCACACAGAGATGGGCGGGATTGAACTCGAGTCTCCTAGCTGTGAGGCCTGTGCGCTAACCACTGGGCCGCCGTGCAATCATGCAGTAACGTAAGCAGCTATACCACATGAATGAACACTTAGCCACCTTGCTGAGGAGGGTTGTCTTGTGCTCCGCCCGTTTGGCCAGCTGAGCGTGGAGCTCCTGCACCTCCATCAGCCTCTCTGTGAGGGACAGCGCCTGCTGTGGATGCTCCAGGTCTCGCATGTCGGCTTCCAGTGCTGCCACACACTTGTGCCATTTGTCCAACTTGTCCCACAGCAGCTGCAGGAACATATCCGGTTAAAACTGGCTTCCAACGTTCAGATGTTCCAAGTGGTTTGTTTGCGTCGTCACCTAGCGTCTGCTATAACTACGTGCTAACATCTGGCCATCAAAGACTCTCATTCAATGGGAAATGTGGCCACTAAGAAGTTGATTCAAAAGTGAAACATCTTCATCAAAAAAATGAAGAGTCCAGCTTTTCCCCAAGGACGGTGGATCCTGGTCAGTACCCACCTTCTGAGCAAGCTTTGCATCCTTCACAGTGGAACTTCTCACTTCCAGCATCTCCTGCACTGACGTCAGGGCAGCATGAGTCTCCAGCAACTTTGCACCAATTGTGTTCACAAGGCCGCTTTGTTCTACAGCCTCTTCTACCTGGATGGCCCAATGAGACACAAAGACCTCAGCAGGTACGGTACATCAATGCACCATGTGGACTTCATGTACCTCCTTGTCATTCTCAATGAATACGGGACCTTCTCAGACATTTGGTATCAACCATCCCATCACCATCCCAGTCCTGAGTTTACCTTAACTTCGACTTGTTGCAGAGTTTTTTGGATCTCCTGCAGTTGGCCATCGATCTCCACGGGGACCACCTGGAAGTACTTTGTCTTGAGGCCTTCCGTGATACGATGGACCATAGCCTTCTGGATGCACAGCTGGCTGTGAATCTCCTGGAACCCCAGAAGAGAAGTTGTGATTTCATTCCCAAATGGAATCTCCAAGAGCGTCGGCACACCTTCAGCTGTGCTTTGTTGCTGCTTGGATCCATCTCCAACAGCAGACTGTCAGCGGCTGTCAACCAGACCCAGACAACCTGCAGCTCCTCCTGCACTTTTTCTTTCTCTTCCAGCTCCAGCGTGATGGACTCCAAACCCTTGAGGCTCCTCTGCTTTACGCTGAGGAAACACAGCCAGGGATTTGACAAAAAGACATTTGCTGAAAGTCCTCCTGTTCAAAGACCTTAGCACCTCACCTGTTGTACCTGGCCTGCATGGCCTGCAGCTGCTGGCAGAGTGGAGTGGGTGGAGCCTGTTCCACGTTGGCGGGGACAGCCAGCAGCCTGGCAATGCGTAATTCAAGGGCAGAGAGGGAGCGGTGCTCACAGTCCAGCCTGTCCTGGTATTGGTCCCAGGACTGCTGCAGATCATGAAGCTCATCGCTAGATGCAGTCAACGGGGCGGGCTCCGGGAGCTCCACCTCCACTTGCTGCAGTAGATCAGATGCTTTCTCCACCTGAGAAAGCAAACCAGGCACTGGGTGAGCAGGTGTGGTTCCTCCATCAGCGTGGTTTGACCTGCTCAGGCTTACACTGCAGGTGATGTCACGCCATTCTGCAATCTGTTGGTTGAGTCTGGAAGTCAGCTGCTGACAGCCGTGCCTCAGTCTCGCAATGCATCTCCATGCGGCCGCCGTTGAGGTTTCCCGGTGTCCACGGCAACTCTGTTCTGGACACCACTCCACCACCTCCTCCAGATGCTTCTGCAGACAATCCAGCTCCTCCTGCAGAGCCTCCACCAGAGAGCCGAGACACCAACGTTGGTAGTCTGCAGCATTGTTTGAACGTCAACCTAGCCTGGCGTCTGATACATACCACAACCTTTGCTAACTGCTCACTGCACTCAGCCGGGGACGTGACCTTATGAGAGACCACCTCAGCAAGGCCCCCCTCCGCCTTCCTCAGACGCAGGCTGATGTTGTCCCTCCATTTGCTGTCATTTCTGTGCGTTTCGGCACAGCTGAGGCACACATTGGAAGCGTGAGAACAAAGACCACATCCTCCGTGTGCTCATGGGAATAAATCATGGGAATAAATCATGGGAATAAATATCCTACCTGGTAAGATTCTCCAAATGTAGGTAGCCCCTGGCCTTAAGTGTGGACATCCGGACCAGGAACTGGCTCAGCACAGCCTCTTGGAGTTGCTCCACCTCCACAGGGGACAGGTAAGGATGCGGAGCGGGTTCATCCTTCAGCTGCTTCATGTAAGTCTGGGCGTGTTCTTCCAGGGAGGCCAAGATCTTCTGGGTCTCCTCCAGCTTTCCATGGCAGAATCCAGTTGAGCGGAGAATGGGTAGCAGAGAGGCTTCAGTGTCCCTCAGGAACTGAAGTGCTTGTTTTACGGTACGTGTGTACTTTCTCAGAGATATCATGGCATCGGAGATATGACCCTAAAATAGACAAAACAGCACAGGATGTTAAGGGTGATGGGACTCTAGAAGGCATGTTGCCACGGTAACCAACTACATGAACACGCCCAAGTCACACAGAACCCAAGAGCGTCCTGAAGAAGCTACAAAAGGTTCTCTATTGTGTAGAAAACAAAACCACTTGCCATTTGTGAGTCACATTCACGTAGAACTTCATTCTTCAAGTCTTCAAGATCTGAGGAGCTTGGTCCTTCTTTGTTTTCTTTGTTCTGCTCTAGAAGATCCAAGGCTCTTATTCTCGACTCAACAGTCGTTTTCAAAGACATTATCTTCTGGTATTCCTCATTCATGGATCTCTGGTGCGGCTCCATCCGTGGGGGGGTTTGGAGTTCTTGATGGGCATCCCACAGGAAGGCCTGAGTGGCTTTCCTCTCAGAGTCCAGATCCACTTCCTTCAGCAGACACCACTCAATGAGGCTGAGGTTGTTCAGGGTTTTCATCTCCAGGTCTTTGAAGCTCTGCTCATTTTCTTGAAGTCTATGCTGCTCTGAGCTCAGCTGTGAAGGGTGAAGGTCAGCCAAGATCATCTGGAGGTTAGATCCAACATTGTCACATAGCTTTCTTATCAGAGGGAACTGGAAAAGGAGCTTCTGACAGATCTTGTACTTCTCCACCACCGCTATGCCATCTTCTCTGGTTTGGTTGACCTGTTCCTCAACAGCCTCTTTAAGGTCTTCCAGACATTGCCTCATGTTGAGGTACCTCTCATGATCCCTGGCCTTCGTTTGCAGACGAGTCATTTTGTTGTGGATTTCAGCAGTGACTGCGTGGAGTTCCATGCTCTTTTCTTCTGGAATCCAGGAGTAGAGGGTGTCAACCTGTGACTTGTGCTCCAAAAGCATTTGCTTGTACGGTTCCAAAACTAGGAGGGATTCTTCTGTGACAGGGAACCTCAGACTTCCCAGGTCCACTCGCATCTGCCTGAGGCTTTCTTCAATTGTGGCGAGCTGTTGCTTGCTTGATTCTAAAGATCTCACATGTTCATCCAGCTCATTTTTGTTGAATGTATGGTATCTGCTAATCGTGTAGATGTCTTCCTGGAGGTCCATAAGCTTGTCAAAAAGCTGGCAATCCTCTTTGGTGCTTAGCTCAGCGGCCATGTCGCTACTCTTGATCAAAAGAGCCTTGCAGGCAGCAGACTGCTTCTCAGCCTCAATCAGCGTCTCTTGGATCTCACGGTGGTCAGTTTCAGCAGGACACGTCAAGTTCCGCCCTACGTTCTTCACTGTCTCTTTCTGCAGATGTGTCCCAACCCAGGTGTCGAGATCTGCAATCTGTTCCCACAACTTTTCCCTGACCTGCAGACCGGATTCTGTGTCCTTCATGGCCTTGACTATCTTCTCAGTGATTGACTGTGAAAGTTCTTCCAGAGATTCCAGCAACGAATGCACCACAGGGATCTCCTCCGCCGGGTCCAGCTGGGGCAGATACCCTCTTATCTCCTTGGCCTGTGATTTTAGTTGACTCTGCTTGACTGTCACCTCAGACTGCAGCTTTTTCAGATCCCTGAGCTGCTGGTGGACCACCTCGGGTTGCAGAGACAACCTCCTTCGTCTGCCTTCAAGATCACTCAAGATCTGCTTAGCCCAGGAGAAGCCGCCGCTCGCCACCGCCATAACCTTCTCCATGATGGGATTACTGCAGCTCTGAATTTGAGAAGACAGCCACTCTTCTGTGAGACAAAGTTGGTCTTTGACGTTCAGCAGACCTTTATCTATCTCTGCTGTTTCTTCTAGCCATAAGCTGGGGAGCAGTGCCTGCAACCTCTCTCTCAAATCCTCATATTTCACCTGAGCAGCTTCAACCTCGGCTTGTGCCATCATCAACCGCTGAGCCTTCTTGTAATCCCACTGGCACACTTGTGGATGTTTGGCCTCCAGGTCTTCACTGATGGATTCTAGGTGTCCCCGCAGGTACGACAGCTCCAGCAAAAGGCTGCTGGCGTTCTGGTAGTGGACGTCCGTGTGATGCAAGGCCTTCTCCACAAGTCTCTCCAGGTCTCTCCATTCCTGATGCAGAGTCTGAAGCTGATTATTTGCACTTGCTTGATGGGAGCGGCTAAGAAGAGGATGCAGCTTGGTGTGGATCCCATCCAACTTCCGAAGGACGCTCCTGGTTTCCTCGATGTCCCTCTTTAAGGACTTCAGCCGATCTGCCTCCTTTTGGCTGCTCTCTGCCGGGGACCTGAAAGGACAACAGCAAGTTGAGAAGGCTTTTCAACGAGGGGTGCGTACTGAAACTTGGTATCGTAATGTCACAAAAATGTTTCAATGTAGCCATGTGGAACTGGTATGGAATATGTAAACAGTACTGCTCAACGCCAAGTTGGAGCAGGAAGTACTCCCTCAACGCCAAGTTGGAGCAGGAAGTACTCCCTCAACGCCAAGTTGGAGCAGGAAGTACTCCCTCAACGCCAAGTTGGAGCAGGAAGTACTCCCTCAACGCCAAGTTGGAGCAGGAAGTACTCCCTCAACGCCAAGTTGGAGCAGGAAGTACTCCCTCAACGCCAAGTTGGAGCAGGAAGTACTCCCTCAACGCCAAGTTGGAGCAGGAAGTACTCCCTCAACGCCAAGTTGGAGCAGGAAGTACTCCCTCAACTCACATTCTTCCAGCATCCAGTTCAGTTGCCAGTCTTTCCAGTGTAGTCCTGGCTTCTTCAGTCTGATGACGGAAGCTCTGCACCAGTTCCAGATGGGCCACTTTGTTCTGGACCACGACGGCTGCATCCTGAGCAACGGCGCTCCACTGGTCCTCCATGAACTTCAAAGTATCTGAGTTCTCCTCATCTGCTTCTCTCCGCCGGCACAGACGTAACGTCTGGTCCTGGGCCATGTCCTGACATTCCTGTATTCCCAAAGCAGAAAGATGCTAAGCTCCGCCCCTGATAACTAACGTAGCCATCATTGGAGTCTTACCTGAGCCACATTCACCTGCTGGGTCATGGCTGTTGGCTGCAGCTCAGAAGGATGGTTCTTACAGCTCAGAAGTTTTGACAATAGCCTGCAATGGTGATCGGCCAGGTCACCGCTGGAGGTCAGGAGATCTGCCACGGAATCCTCACATGCTCCAGCCTTAAAATAAGAAAAGAACAATTGGATTGGATCTGATGAGGTCATCAACCGTGTCCTAGTAAGGGAACGTCCATTTCCATCCGCTCATCTTTCTATGGTTGAAGAACAAGAGTAGAAGCTTCACTTGTACCTCATTCAGAAGTCCTGTGTTGGTGGTCATCTTTATGGCTGAGAAGATGTCCGTCATCAGAGATGTTTCTGGTTCATTAGGATCAAATTTGACAACCGTCTGCTCAGAGGTGCTTGTTGTCGTGTCTACCTTCCCATGTTCCTTTGGTCTTCTACTCGTGATCATATCATCAGCTTCTTCTGTTGTTGCACTGACCGCTTTTTCCGTGTCGGGATGAGGGTGGGAATGAGTGTCAGCTAACTCTGAAACTTCCGTGTCTGTCCTTTTCATTGCTGACCTCATAGGCTGAAGACCACCGGCAGCCTGGACACCCGAGTCCTGCCCAGACTCCTTCTCTTGTCCAGGCTGAAGACCACCGGCAGCCTGGACACCAGAGTCCTGCCCAGACTCCTTCTCTTGTCCAGGCTGAAGACCACCGGCAGCCTCTCCATTGTTTACTGTACCAGCCTGGACACCAGAGTCCTGCCCAGACTCCTTCTCTTGTCCAGGCTGAAGACCACCGGCAGCCTGGACACCCGAGTCCTGCCCAGACTCCTTCTCTTGTGGGACAGGTATTTGGGATTCAGCACCTAGTAGTGACTGATCTGCATTTTCAGTCCACTCGGTCTCTTCCTTCTCGCCTCCTCTTTCCAGAGGGCGAACTGGCTGAAAAGCAGCGGAACTCGGACTAGCCGCTTCACGTTGGGTCTCGATGTCATGCACCTCAGTGCTGGTTTCTTCTTCCTCTGGTGACGTTTCTCTTGGAGGTTTGTCTTTCTCCTGATCATCAGTCGTGTCCTTTGAAGCCTTCTCACCATCACTACTTGAAGATCCTTCAGCCAAGACGTCTTTGGTGCCTCCTCCAGTGCTCGTCAATACTTCTGTCTCTGCTGACACGTCACTGAGGAGCTGAGCAGAGATCCATCCTGGTAACTCCTCAACCGCTGTGTTGTGTAGATCCTGGTCGGAGGTGTCTTTGTTTTCTGGCAGCCTCTCACCCTGAATATCACTTTGGACTATTTCTGGTGTGGGTTCTGTTTCCAGCCTGTGGTCCTGTTCTTCTTGACACGCTGTTATATCCACGTGTAAAAGATGCACTTTGGGTCCTATGTCAATCATCATGGCCGCATCTTGCATACAGTTTGGAGACATGGCAGATGTTTGCTCCACTGTCTCAGTATTTCCTTCCTGGCTGCTTTCCAGAGGTTCCACCTGACCGTCCATCTGGAGGTTCTTTTCCACGGCCTCCTCACATAATATTATTTCTATCAATTCCGTTTCATTTGGCTCAAGTGTCGTCAAAATCACAGAGCTGGATCGACCGGGCTCACTTTGGAGCGTTTGGAGCGTTTGGAGCGTTTGCTGTTCAGCAAGTTGTCCATCGTCTCCTTGAGTCAGGATATTTACTCTGAAGGTGTCTCCACCAGCCCTCGCTGGGATTCTTTCTAACAATACTGATGGTTTTTCCAAGCTTCTGGTGGCATCAGTGTTGCAGACCCGTACCTGGACATGACCTTCCTCCACTTCTTCAGGTCTTTCCAACAGTTCCAGCTCAATGACAGTTTGCATCGGAGTCATGGTTTCTTCAGCTGAGATCGTTTCTGGAGACGTTTCATCCGCATGTGGAAGAACAGGAAGTTTAGTGACATCACTGTCAGCTGTAGTTGCATGCATGGCAGGCGTGGTCTCATCCCGCCTGGTCTTCACTTGGACGTCAGGGGTAGCCACATCTTCTGGCAGGCTCTTGATGGCATCATGCATGCCATGTGTTGATACTTCTTCAGTATCTGGACGTTTGTCCTCTTTTGCAGGTTCTGGACAAGTCTGCAAACTCTTTGTCCTTCTTATGGGTGGCGAGGGCTTTCTGTCCTCCAAAGCATCGGGTTTACTCTCTGGTTCACCTGGGCTTTGTCTTGAACCTTCAGTGTTGGGCTCCGTACCTTCACCGATAACAATAACCGGCTCTATGGACACTGCGGGGACTTCATGATTTTTGGACTTTCTCCTGGTGGGCAGTTTAGGAGTTTCTGATGAAACCTTCCCACTCTTTGCTTTTCTTTTTGGTGGTGTGATCTTTTCCACTACGGCGTCTTCAGATGTTCTTGCTGTTCCCACAGCATCTGCTTGTTGCTGACTATCTTTCGGCTGCAAGTCACTTTCTTCATCCACAGCTGAATCCGACTTTGTGGAAACATCTGGACCTGTTGCTTTTCTTTCAGAGTCCTCAGCAGAATCAGAAGATTTCTCTTCAGTTTCTGCTTCTTCTTTCAGTTTACATTCTTCAGAAACTGTAATGGAACAAGGTCTCTGGCGTTCAGGTTCTTCTTCTGGAGAAGCTGTTGATGTCTGGGAAGTTCTTTTGGGTGGTGAGGTGATTCTTTCATCCACAGCAGCAGTCTCCAGTGTCGTTGTGACTGCAGGTGCTTCTGGAGATGTTTCTCCACTGTCATAGTCGTGACTTTCATCTCTAGTGGACACCGTGACCTCTACGGATGGAAGCTTGGGTGGAAGTTTCATGTCCTTTGACTTTCTTGCAGGTGGAAGGAATTTCCCTTCCTCCGCAACAACTTCAGGGATTCCTGTGACATCTGGAACTGAGGAAGATTGTCTACTGTCCAGTTCCATTGGATGGTTCCGTGAAGGTAACCCGACGTCTTCCAGAGCAGCTTCAATGATTCCTGTGACATCTGGAACTGAGGAAGATTGTCTACTGTCCAGTTCCATTGGATGGTTCCGTGAAGGTAACCCGACGTCTTCCAGAGCAGCTTCAATGATTCCTGTGACATCTGGAACTGAGGAAGATTGTCTACTGTCCAGTTCCATTGGATGGTTCCGTGAAGGTAACCCGACGTCTTCCAGAGCAGCTTCAATGATTCCTGTGACAAGATGAGCAACTGCAGAAGCTTCTCCACTTTCACTTTCAGAGTCTTTTCTCTCTTTTGGGGGATTTGAACCATCACCCGAATCATCACAGGCACCAAGTTCTTTGTCTTCTGGAAGTTGTTCCTCTTTGTGTTCCAGATGGAATTCTTCTTTTGTCAAAATTTGCTCCTCTCTTTTAGGAAGCTCTGGAGAAATCTTTGAACCCTTGGATTTTCGTTTGGGTGGGGTGATCCTTCCTTCTTCTGGAATAACAACTTCAGGGATGCCTGTGATCGATTGTGACGTTCTTCTACTTTCCGGTTCCAGCTGATCGTTCTGTGAAGGGGAACCAACCTCTTTCATAGCAGCTTCAATGATTCCTGTGACCAGTCGAGCAACTACAGAAGATTCCCCACTTTCCCAATCATCACAGGCACCAAGTTGTTCGTCTTGGAGAAGCTCTTCCTCTTTGTGTTCCAGATGGAATTCTTCTTCTGTGAAAAAATGCTCCTCTCTTTTAGGAAGTTCTGGAGAAATCTTGGAACTCTTTGACTTTCTTTTGGGTGGGACGATCCTCGCTTCCTCCGAGATAACAACTTCGGGAATTCCTGTGACATCTTGGGAAGTTTTCCTAGTTTCCAGTTCTGGCTGATCTTTCTTCCAAGGCAAAGCCATGTCTTTCATTGCGGACTCAATGATTCCCGTCACCAGTTGCGTAACTAAAGACGCTTCCCCACTTTCCGAGTCCTTTCCTGCTTCTTGGAGGTTAGAATCATCACAGACGCTAAGTTCTTTGTTGTCCGTCAGCTTTTCTTCTTCTTCTGTCACAGTTGGCTCCTCCTTCAAAGGCGCTTGTGGTGAAATCTTGGACTTTCTTTTAGGTGGTGTAACCTTTGCTTCCACAACAGGTGCAGCAGATACTCCTGTGCATTCTTGGGGAGTTAAAGAAGGTTCCTGGCTGGCTTCTGCAGAACTGGCAGAGAACGGATCCACAGCGGTGGCACCATGAAGCCCTTCGGTTCCATCTTTTTCCTGTGCTACCTCGTTGAGGTCAGGAGACTCTGCAGGCTTTGCCTTTCGTTTTGGTGCTAGAAGCTTACTCTGTTCCAAAACAGCTTCATCTTTCTCCTGGTCCAAGGTCCTTTTGGATTCGTGTTCGCTTTTTGTGGATGGAGGAGCCGGGGACACATCCTGGATCTTGGACTTCCTCTGTGCTGGAATATCTTTGCATTCTTCAGAAACAGTAGATTCCGTTTGCTCACTGGACCTGGATGACACGGACAAGTCATCCTGATCCAGTGTTGACGTGCTGGTTGAGGGAACGTTTTGGTGGAATTCAACTTTAGACTTTTTCTCCGTGGGCTGCTTGTTTCTCCGTGGTGGGGCCACCAAAGAGGTCTTACTCTCTTCAGACTGATTATGAACATCAGTGGACTGACCCTCGCTCGTTGGCTCACTTTTCTCCTTCAGATCCTACAAGGAAAAACATTGATGATGGAGATCGGATATACATTATCCAAGAAGTACCCTATTTTCCGGACTATAAGTCGCACTGTTTTTCATAGGTTGGCTGTTCCTGCCACTTATACTCCAGAGTGACTTATGTATGTTTTTTCTACCTAATGATGCATTTTTGGCCTTGTGCGACTTATACTCCGGTGCGACTTATAGTCCAGAAATTGGGCAAGTGTTTTGGACAGGTACCTTTAACTTGTGGCGGAGAGACATCTGACGTGTCCCTGCTTGTCTGAGAGTTTCTGAACCGTCTTTGGAAAGTTTGTGGAACATATCCTGATTCAGGCAGTCACTCAAAAACTGTTGATGGGAAAGTGCCTCCTGGAGTACATCCTGCATCTTCTCCCCTTCCTCTGCTGTCTCCTACACCGGCAAAGAGACGTCGGCCATGTTTCTCATGAATACATGGCTTACAAAATAGGTAGCTAAATAGGTAGCTAAGCGTTTATGCTAACAGCTGTATCTTAATTACGATCACGTGTACTTCAAGCAAGTGCTCTCATTGACTTTAACCAAACATCCATGAAAAGATCCCAACCTGCATTGTTACTATGGACTCTAACGGCTCGCTGTGGTTCCATTCCTGCAGGGCTTGGAGAGAATCGGTCAAACAGCGAGCAGCGTTTGTGGAGCAGCTTTGCTGATGCTCGCTAAGCCTGGTCTGTAAACTGAAGGAATAGGAAAGAAAACATTCATAGAAGGACACGTCACCATCAAGATGTAGCAATACAGTGGAAGCCGCTTATGTTGACAACCAGTCATGTCGACAAACTCATCAATCCCATCTTTTACATGATTTATCAACCACTTTTGTTGATAGAACATTTAAGAGCCAATAGGATCCTTTCACCAACTTCTTCATGGTTCAGCAGTAAGAAACAACAACATAACTACTGTCCTTTTATGAAGCATCAAACCATGCATACAGTGGCTTCCTGTTCAAAGTAAACTTCAAAATAAAAGAATGGCAGTAGTAACCACAGCCGGGCTGCATGGCGACCCAGTGGTTAGCGCGCAGGCCTCACAGCTAGGAGACCCGAGGTTCAATTCCACCCTCGGCCATCTCTGTGTGGAGTTTGCATGCGTGGGTTTTCTCCGGGTACTCCGGTTTCCTCCCACATTCCAAAAACATGCTAGGTTAATTGGCCACTCCAAATTGTCCACAGGTATGAATGTGAGTGTGAATGGTTGTTTGTCTATATGTGCCCTGGGATTGGCTGGCCACCAGTCCAGGGTGGACCCCGCATCTCGCCCCAAGACAGCCGGGATAGGCTCCAGCACCCCCGCGACCCCCGTGAGGATAAGCGGTAGAAAATGAAGGAATGAATATGGGCGTATGAATTCCGCCTGGATTTTCACCATTTTCTGGTACCCGGAAAGTAACCCCACGGAAAGCGTGACTCGACTGGCGCCGACAGCCTGACTGAGTCAGTAAATGTCCCCGGTACCTGTCATGTTGTTGGCGAAGAGAGTCGACTGTGGTGGTTATTTCTGTTGGCATCTCATGGGCAGAAGCGACATCCTGATGCAGCTCTTCAACCTTCACCCAGAGCTCCTCCAGAGACTTGGCACAATTCTGTTGGGGGAGGACAGACACGGATCATATTGGGATGGACTAATGCATCCGTGTTAGGGGATGAGTGCCGCCTCAGTACGGATTTGGGAGAGGAGTGCAGACACTTTGTGTTGGAACGTTGTGTGCACGGCATCCCTAATCTGTAGCGTTCCCATCTTGCACCGTGAACTCAAACCTGCAGGCTGTGCCAGTGCTGCTGGAGCTCCTCAATGTTGTCCTGCAATTGGTTGTATGCCAGGGCCTGATCCAGAGTCCGCAGATCCCCCTGCAGCGCAGCCGCCCTCTCCGTCAGCTCCTTGGTTCTCTGGGCCGCCTGGCGTTCCAGGTCCTGCAAGCGGGCCTCGCTGGCCGCCAGGCGCTCCCTCACGTCCAGCTCAGACGTGACACAAAGCTCATGCAGGTGGCTGACCTCCAGGGTGAGAGCATCACAACCTCCAGGGGTACAGAGGCTGAGCAGATCATCTCTGGCGGAATCCAGCTCCTCCATCTCTCTCTGCTCCCGATCCACGGTCTGGAGTAAAGCCTGGGGAATACAACATTGGAATAATTGAACAAAGACGAGCGGGTGACGTTGTGGACGTGAACTGAAAACATCTTCTCTGCGGTCTGACCTTCAGCGTGTTGATGGCACTGTGAAGACCTTGTTTATCATCTGGAGGAGCTTCCAGGGCTTTCACTTGCTCTCGCAACCAGTCCTGTGCTGCTTCATGCTGCTCCACAAGCTGTGTGCATCTCCTCTCTGCCATGATGCCTTGCTCCAGGTTCTCCAGGGCCTCCTGACGACACGCAACCCACACACAGGGCAACTCCTCTCAGTCTTATACAAGGTAGACTTTGGTAGAACAACGTGGAACATCACAGGTACCAGGATGTAGCAGGCATGACAAGGTTCTATGTTCTTCATAGGCTAGGAACCCTTTTTCCTTCTAAATCATCTGTGAGGGGGGACTATTTTATTTTCCATGAATTCCATGAGTCCGGCCCCCCTGACATCTAATTCGGCCGTGGACTCCGGACTCCACGTGTAGACCACCGTGCTTGTTCAACTCACAGTCAACTCCTTGCGAAGAAATGGGATGGCCTCCTCCATGCTCCCCCAGGTAGCATCAGCCCATTCGGGGTCCCGGGTGGTCTCAGACAGTTCCACAGCCTGAAGAAGAAGAATGATTAGTATGAACGTGTGAATGTGGAGTAGTACCCACTTTGTCGCTAAAACAGATTCTGCTCTCTTGGGGAGTCTTAGCTTGACTTTGGGACCTGGGTGTGTAGATCATCGAGGAGCGGACCAAGGGCTGCGCTCCTGTCCAGCAGGGTCCGAGCTTGTTCCACCGCCTGCCTGCGCTCCCCCAGACCCGGCCAGGGGAAGACGCGAGGCAGACTGGACATGTGTGTCTGGAGCTCCTGCAGACCAGCCTCAGCTTGTCCTCGCCGGTACCGACAGGACACCAGGAGGTCCACGACGCCCTGTAGTAGTCTGATGGACAGCACACGGAGGTTTTAGGTGATTGGCCAATGCTCCTTCTAAGTGCCTCAGAGGAGCTTCAAATAGAGAAAGGAATGGTTGTGTACCTGCTCCTCTCATCCGCAGCCTGCATGATGGTCCGCCACTGCTCTTCCAGCTTTTTCAGCTGCGTTTGGATCTCCAGCCTGCTGTCCTCCTCCAGATCTTGGTGTTCACACAGACTCTGCACACGCCTTTGCAGCTCCGTCACTCGAGTCTCTCCGCTGGACTTGGAGTTTAAGATGATCTGAGGACAAACGCATAGGACGCTGGGTGTATGGCAGCTATATTTTAGGAGGGATGTCCAATCATATCTTCTGATATTTAACAGTAGGGATGTCCAATCATATCTTCTGATATTTAACAGTAGGGATGTCCAATCATATCTTCTGATATTTAACAGTAGGGATGTCCAATCATATCTTCTGATATTTAACAGTAGGGATGTCCAATCATATCTTCTGATGTTTAACAGTAGGGATGTCCAATCATATCTTCTGATATTTAACAGTAGGGATGTCCAATCATATCTTCCGATATTTAACAGTAGGGATGTCCAATCATATCTTCTGATGTTTAACAGTAGGGATGTCCAATCATATCTTCTGATATTTAACAGTAGGGATGTCCAATCATATCTTCTGATGTTTAACAGTAGGGATGTCCAATCATATCTTCTGATATTTAACAGTAGGGATGTCCAATCATATCTTCTGATATTTAACAGTAGGGATGTCCAATCATATCTTCTGATATTTAACAGTAGAGATGTCCAATCATATCTTCTGATATTTAACAGTAGGGATGTCCAATCATATCTTCTGATATTTAACAGTAGGGATGTCCAATCATATCTTGATATTTAACAGTAGGGATGTCCAATCATATCTTCCGATATTTAACAGTAGGGATGTCCAATCATATCTTCTGATATTTAACAGTAGGGATGTCCAATCATATCTTGATATTTAACAGTAGGGATGTCCAATCATATCTTCTGATATTTAACAGTAGGGATGTCCAATCATATCTTCTGATATTTAACAGTAGGGATGTCCAATCATATCTTCTGATGTTTAACAGTAGGGATGTCCAATCATATCTTCTGATGTTTAACAGTAGGGATGTCCAATCATATCTTCTGATATTTAACAGTAGGGATGTCCAATCATATCTTCTGATATTTAACAGTAGGGATGTCCAATCATATCTTCTGATATTTAACAGTAGGGATGTCCAATCATATCTTCTGATATTTAACAGTAGGGATGTCCAATCATATCTTCTGATATTTAACAGTAGGGATGTCCAATCATATCTTCTGATGTTTAACAGTAGGGATGTCCAATCATATCTTGATATTTAACAGTAGGGATGTCCAATCATATCTTCCGATATTTAACAGTAGGGATGTCCAATCATATCTTCCGATATTTAACAGTAGGGATGTCCAATCATATCTTCCGATATTTAACAGTAGGGATGTCCAATCATATCTTCTGATATTTAACAGTAGGGATGTCCAATCATATCTTCTGATATTTAACAGTAGGGATGTCCAATCATATCTTCTGATATTTAACAGTAGGGATGTCCAATCATATCTTTCGATATTTAACAGTAGGGATGTCCAATCATATCTTCCGATATTTAACAGTAGGGATGTCCAATCATATCTTCCGATATTTAACAGTAGGGATGTCCAATCATATCTTCTGATATTTAACAGTAGGGATGTCCAATCATATCTTGATATTTAACAGTAGGGATGTCCAATCATATCTTGATATTTAACAGTAGGGATGTCCAATCATATCTTGATATTTAACAGTAGAGATGTCCAATCATATCTTCCGATATTGACATTCAAGTTGAAAGCACAATGACTTTGTACAGCAGAGTGAAGTATTTCATGTAAGTGTAGGATGAATATTCCTGCTTGGTAAAACTAATATTTGGGGTAAAAAGAAGAGCTCACCCGTATCGTATTCAGTCTGTCCTCCATCTGGACTTGGCTGCCTTCGGTGCCTGTCCCGGTGGTCTCCAGCTGAGTGTGCAGATCCTCCAACAAGGCGCCAGTGCTGGCCGCCTGGCTGAAGAAGGCTTGCAGCTCCCTGGAGAGTGAATACAGAAGCTCTGCTTTCTTCAGGGAGTCCTCAGCATCGTGGAGCAACGTCCTCCACTGCTCCTCTAAATCTGCGAGCGCTTGTTCAGACTCCCGCCTGGCAGCGTCCTCCACGTCCTCGTGGTCACAGAGACTGCGACTTTGTCTTCTCAGCTCGGCCAGCCGGCAGTCTCCGTTTGGTTTGGAGCTCAGGATGTCCTGGGTGCAAACGACAGATGCCTTCAAATGTCTACTACTACCTTCAAATGTCTACTACTACCTTCAAATGTCTACTACTACCTTCAAATGTCTACTACTACCTTCAAATGTCTACTAATACCTTCAAATGTCTACTACTACCTTCAAATGTCTACTACTACCTTCAAATGTCTACTACTACCTTCAAATGTCTACTACTACCTTCAAATGTCTACTACTACCTTCAAATGTCTACTACTACCTTCAAATGTCTACTACTACCTTCAAATGTCTACTACTACCTTCAAATGTCTACTACTACCTTCAAATGTCTACTACTACCTTCAAATGTCTACTACTACCTTCAAATGTCTACTACTACCTTCAAATGTCTACTACTACCTTGTGGGATGGCGGGCAGGCAAGAAAGATGATGAATGGAAGTGCTTAGCGTTAGCATGCTACTGTCATCCTAGGTATTCCATGGCTGACCTGTGCGGTGCTTCTGCTCCTTTCAGGATCTTTGGAACAGTTTAGGGAATGAAGGTCCTGCCGCTTTTCTTCCAGCCAGGCTTGGACTTCCTCCCTGCTCTCCTGGTGCTGCCTCAGCTGACACTGCAGAGCGTTTTGCTTCTCCGCCGCGTCCACAATCTCTTTGGCACCGTGGAGGGTCTCAGTCCAGCGGTCCTCTAAGTCCTGGACCATCTGCTGAAGATGCAGTTTCAGGTGCTGCTCCAGCTCGTCAGCGTCCAAAGCCTGGCAGCGTCTCTTCATCTCCTGGAGTTTAGCATCCGCCTCAGACTTGCAACCGATAATGGTCTGAGGAGAAAACATACGTGGTCCAAGATGACCATCATGTTCCACACAGCGTAGACACCAACACTCCTGATTGCCTCACCTGTGCGGCGTGTTGTCTATCTTGACCGGTTAGGGAACCTAGCTGATGCTGGAGGTCTGAAAGCCAGTTGCTGGTTTCCAGATGAAGGGTTTTCAAATCTGCCAGCTAAAAAAACAAAAGACAATTCCATGATGACATCCAGGATGGCATCTAGGGAGGTGATAAGGGTCTCATAAGTCACCTCCAACTCTCTCCTCTCCATCTCCTGGTTCAGCTCAGCTTCTGCGTCCTCTTCCAGCTTTCTGGCGGCCTGCACAACGTTCCTCCACTGCTCCTCCGTGTCTCGAACCGTCTGCTGGACTTGACCTTTCTTACCCTCTTCCACCTCCTGACGGTCACAGAGACTCTGGCCCCTCCTCCTCAGGTTGTTCACCTGACAGTCGCCATCAGGTTTGGACTGCAGTACGTCCTGGAAACAACGTTCATCCAAATGTGTTTGGCCTGTCTTATATCCACTCGTATGGAGAAGATTAGGAGGTGGGTCGTCTAAAGGAACTAAGACATCACGGAGAGCACTACAGAGGAACATTCCTTCCAGGAACCCACTCCAAAAGGTCAGACGAAATCCAAATATACTTTTCATAAGAAATAATCAGCATTGATTGTGAAACAAACCTGGGCTGTGCGGCGTCTCTCTTCGAGCGGAGCATGGACGCTGACGGACTGGAGCTGCCTCTCCTGCTCTCTCACCCACGCCCGCGTCTTCTTACACTGACCCTCAAAGTCATCAGCAAAACCTCGCAGTTCGGCGTCTTTGCAGGTCTGCAGGACAGACCTCCATTGCTGCTCCACGTCCTTTACCAGCTGTGCTACCTCAGGTCTCCTGTTCTCGTCCAGCTTCTCACACAGATGTTCCGCGTCCTTCTTCAGGTCCAGAACTTTGGATTGGCCCTCAGGTTGGGCAGCCATGACAGCCTACAAGCGGAGAAGATTAATTTGGCTACAACACAAACCCTGCTACAGGAGACACGGCTTGGTGAAGGCACCTGAGTAACTTGGAGTCTTTCCTGGAGCTCCATGTGGCTCCCGAGCGACAGGAGCTTGTGCCTCAGCTCCCTGATCCAGGTCTGAGTCCTCTCTGTGCGACTTTGCAGTGCAGCCATCTCCCTCTCCATGGCGGCTGCAGTCTGCACCTCCTCAACAGCCGCCATCACCCTCCTCCACCGCTCCTCGGTGCGTCCCATTGTCTCCTGGACCTCCTGACGGAAGCCTTCATCCAAATCCACGTTGCTGCACATCGTCTGGCACCGCCCCTTTAGATGCTGGAGCTTCATCTCCATGTCAGGTTTGATAAGCAGAAGGTCCTGAGAGCACCAAAAACATGCAAGGCCCAAATACTTTATTGTGATGATGTACTAGCATAAGTACTGGCATCATGAATACTAGTTTATCTCCAGGTACTCTCATGGACTCGTTCAACTCACATGAAGCTTTTCATCCGTGCAGCCACCAGGAGCCTTGAGATCCTCCTCCAAGTCGCTGATCCAGGTCTGCAAGCTGTCGCTCTGGACTTTGAAAGCATCCACTTCTCGGTCTAAGCGAGCTTGCGTCTCCGCCTTGTTGAGGGCGTCCTCAGCAGCCCGCAGGACAGCCTGCCACTCCTCCTCCGCATCTCTGAACAAGCGCTGGACTTCCTGTTTCCTGCTGGGCTCCAGCTGCTCCTGCTCACAAAGACTCTGGCTCTGACATCGCAGATGGTTCACCTTGGAGTCTCCATCGGCTTTTGTGCTCAGGACAGCCTGGTGGTGAAAAGGAGAGCATGTGTTCTGCATTAAGTACGGATACTACCCAAGTATATACAGTATATACATTTTTACCTGGGCTTTGTGGCTCATCTCCTTGCACCGCTGGACTCCCTCTGCTATGGTGAGGGGCTGCAGGAGGTCTTTAAACCAGGTTCTGGCGCTCTGAGCTTGGACTTCAAACCGCTCCAGTTCCGCCTCCAACTTGCTGTGGGCCTCCGCCTGTCTTCCTAGCTTGGCCTCCAGCTTCCGGTAGCGCTCCAACACGTTGTCGCCGTCCTTCAGGAGTCTGTCAGCTCTGACGCCCTGCCTGCGCAGTGAAGCTAGGAGCTCAACGAGGGCGTCTGCTCCTTGGCTGCCAAACGCAAGGAGACACAATAACACTTCACGATAATGTTCAACTTCCGAGTGGATTCAAACACGATCATTTACAACGCTTTGCTTTTCTCAGCCCAAAGTTGGAGAACATCAAAGCTGAGATCATAGACACAAAGGCAATGATGTCTTGACATCGCCTCAGAGCACCATGATGCGTCCAATAAGATTGGGCTGATGCTGTGGCTGTCCCGCTCACGACCACTAGGGGTCATGTTGGACCTCTTCAGCTGCTATGACTCATAAAGACTTTTGGGTGCGTGAACAATGATGATGACATGATGGAGTCTCTGTGATCACCTCCTGTCCTGGAGGTCCTTCAGCAGATGTTTGGCCTCAGGTGGCGTTATGTCTTCTTTCTCTTTTCCCTGCAGCCAGTTGTGGAAGCTGTCATGGAGTGTCTGCAGACTGGAGCAGGAAGGAAGGACAATCAGGAAAGATGGTAATGGTAATGGTAATGGTAATGGTAATGGTAATGGTAATGGTAATGGTTTCATCTCATTTGAACATGCATCAGATTCCAATTGAGTGCATCCCATAATCAGTTCCCAGTTCCACATGTCCAAAAGGAGTAGGAAGAAGCAAAGCTTATTAAATCCTACCCCTCCATCTGGTACTTTTACAATCACTAACTGTTACATTTGTTCACTTCCTGCTTTCCATAATATAAATTAAGTGTTTGTATTTTTTACCTTTTTATTTATGATTTTTAAATTATTTTTATTTTATTTATTTATTTTGTCACGTACCAAAGTACGAAGTACTGCTTTCCCAATACCGAAGTACACGGTGATATGACCAAACAATGACATAATGGGTACTAGTTGTACTCCGGTTGAAGGTTTTTTAGTGTGACCATTTCTTCTCTAATGATGTGGTCTGTACTCCCCCCGGAACAAAAAGCAGTGGTATCATCCGCAAATCATAGCAGCTTTAAGTCTTTCATGACTTTGGACCGTATACCTGATCAAGTCTGAGTGAAGAGCCTCCATCTGTCTCTGCCGGTTCAGACAGTGGCTGTTGAACGTGAGCACCTCCTCGCGCTGCTCCTTTAGCCAGTTGCTGAACTCGCTTAGCTGCTGATCATCAAACTGCTGCCGACCTCTGTCCAGGTTCTCTCTCAGCTGGTCCAGACGTCGTTCGGCATCGTTGGACTTCAAGGAGCCCTGAGAGACCAAAGAGGATCTTCTTCTTGTCCATTTCCATCACAGCTTGTAGGAAACTGTGCTGGTCCACTCACTGTCAGTCTTTGCAAAGATGTTTCCACATCGTATCGGCTCTCCGGGTTCTCAAAGCACTCATTGACGGCCAACTGCAGATCCTGGAACCAGTCCTCAAATGACTGTCTCTCATCTGCAGAAGACAATTGGTGCAGCAGCTCATTGGCCAGCAGAATCCTCGTGAACATTGCATAGAAGAAATAGCAAGACGTTTCAGTTGAACTCACCTTCAATGACCTTGAGCAAGCCTACCTCCCGCTCCTCTCTCTTCCGCTGGATCATGTCCTTGGTGCGGGCGATGGCGTCTGTCAGTCGGCCGCAGTCCGCCGAAAGCGTCTCCAGCACCTGGGGACTGGCCACACTGGTGACCAGGGCCATCTCACGCAGCACCGACTCCGCCTGCTCCTCCTGCTCCTCCAGGTTGGCGCACAAATCCTGCAGCACAGAAATGACTCCGTCATTCATTCACTTCAATTCACTGGAAGTCTTTCAATTCATAACATTTTTAAACACAGTAAAGATAATGTCAAGCATTCAGTCCAACTAACGACGTGTCCGCTCATGCAGTATTTACTCCGCTCTGTAGGGGGAAACAGCGGGGGCAACAGCGGGGGCAACAGCGGGGGCAACAGCGGGGGCAACAGCGGGGGCAACAGCAAGGCCTACGCAGCACAATGAATATTGCAACGGCAATACAAAATATGCATTTATAGTACATATGTAGGATCCAGATATAAATCCTCCTTTTTTAACAGGACCATCTGGATCTCACAAAGTCCACCGAGAACAATCCAGCCTTGGACAAATGTAAAGCTGTGCACCTGAATCTGGGTCTCCGCCTTTGGTTCTGAGGCCTGGACCTGACTGACAGAAGACTGGATGTTCTCGATGGCTGCCAGACACCCCTCGATCTTTTCTTCTAGATGTTTCTTCACCACCATCAGCTCCTCAAACACATCAGTGCAGTCTGCAAACAGCTCCTTCACCTGTTCCATCCTCTTCCTCAGCTGTGTTTCCATCACCTGCAGGCCAAGGAGATCACATGGGTTACACGACCCAGTCATCCATCACCCTGTTTCTACTCACTTGTAGCTCCAGTGGAGCGTCCTGGCTTTCAAGCATTTCCTGGATCTCCTCAGACTTCTTGTGGAAATGTTGGATGTTCTCCTCGTGGGCTTGGATCTCCTCCTACATGGTCACGTTTGACATGGGTTTGTCTTTCCTTACAAATACACTTGGGTTCCTGCAGTGTTTGACTCGCACCTTCATGGCCATGACTTGCTGGTGGCTGTAGAAGGGGTGGCTCTCCGCAAAGAGCGCCAGTTTGGTGGCCGCCCAGCCATCGATCTCTCCTCCTAGCATCAACTGCTTGTCCCACAGTTCCAAGCCCACCTGAAGGTTGTCGATGTAACTGTCTGTTTTCTCCGTCATCTGCGTAGGAAACGTGGAATATCACCACAGAACATCTTCCATCACATTGTTGCCGAGTCAGATCAAGGCAACGCCAGATTCTAATCTGGATTTTGTCCCGATCCAGACCAAATGACACTTACATCCAGCCAGTTGTCCATCAGTGTGTCAGCCTCAGCTTCAAACGGAACCTCCCGGCAGTCCGGAAACTTCTTGAGCGTGGTCTGCAGCTGCCTGCAAACGGCCCTGATCTCATCCATCTGCTCACCGAGGCCACTCAGCTCCTTCTTAATATCCTGGACCTGCTCAAGTGGACTCATGAGAACCGCACTTAAACGCACTGTGAGCAGGACGTGCCTCACCTTGGTCATAATCCTGTGAAGGTTGTCTTTGCCCATGTAGGAGGTGTGCTCAGAGATGGTCTGCTCGGCTCTCTGCATGGTGTTGCTCAGCTGACTGCGGCAGCTCTGGAACGTCTTGAGCAGCTCCAGCAGGATGCTGCACTGCTGCTTCCTGATGGTCATGTAGACCTTCGTCACCGCATCAAGACATGTTCACGTTCCATGAAGCAAACATACCTGTCCGTCAAAGATGTTTCAGCCTGCTTGTATTCTGTGTCCAGTTCCTCAAGGAGATTTTGACCTTCAGGAAGTTCCCTGAGAGCTTGGAGCTCTGAGTTCTGAGTCTTCAGCTGGTCCTCCAAATCAGACAGAGCCCGCAGCCTGAGAAGAAAGCAAAGAATTGAATGACCAATGGTAGCAACTTGTCCTGCTAAAGACCCAACAATACCTCTGTTGCACGGCTGGCACGGTGGCCTCCGTCAGGCCTCGTGTTTCCATGGCTTCCTGGAGCTTCCTCACTTCTCCCAACAGGGCCCTCCTCCTCAACCCCAACGATTTGCTCTGGGTTTCCTTCTTGTGGATCTGCTGCTGTCCCACAAGTCCAGTGTCAGCCTCTTCCAGCTTCTTCAGCAGGACACTGACCATGTCCAGGCAGGATGCAGGAGAACCATCCCTGGTTACCGTCAGCCGGGCCCCCTGCAGCAGAAGATCTAGCTGCGGAGCTTTGTCTTTCAGACTGTCCACGCTCTGCCTAATGAGAGTCAGCTTGGCACGACGGTCCTGCCAGATGGCAGCATCACCGCACGGGGCTCCCTGGACTCCCTGGACTCCCTGGACTCCCTGGACTCCCTGGACTCCCTGGACTCCCTGGACTCCCTGGACTCCCTGGACTCCCTGGACTCCCTGGACTCCGGCGATGTCCTCCTCTAAGGTGCGGAGTGACATGAGGAAGCGGTCCAGAGCGCGAGCAGCTGCCTCACTCTTGCGAACTTGTTGGCGAAGCTGATCCAGGCTGCTTCTGTGGGCATCCACCTCACGGGAGAGGGTTAAGCAGTCTCTGGGATCCAGGTTGCTGGATTCAGGCTCCAGGCGGGAAAGCTGATCCAGTTCACTCTGGATATTTTCATCCAGTTCCTAATGGAGAAGAAGAAGAAGAAGGAGATGGATTAGAATCTGCTACAGAGCGACAGACTCCGACAGACCGGACCAGACAGAGGACCTTGATGTCCTTCAGGATGTTGGTGTTTGACAACGTGAAGGCAGTGACGTCCTTGGGTTGTCTCAGGTAGCGGTCCAGGCGCTCGCTGAAATCCACCATGTGGTTCTCTGTCGAGTCAATCTGTCTGAGGGCGGCACCCAGCGAGCTGCCTCTCCTCTGAAGGTTGGACTGTTGGGCCCGCCACTGATCCTCAAGCTCCAGTTTCTCCTGCTCCACACCATCGTCTCCACTCAACTGGGAGCACTGGTTGGCAAACTCAGACCACAAAGATTCTGTCTCTTGCCTCAAGAACTAAAAAAGAAGACTGGATTAGTTCAACTTGTGGTCCACCAGGACCATGTCCCATGCTGACCCAGTACCTGTATTTCCTGGAGGCGTGTGTGAAGACCTTTTAGGGTCACAGAGTCTGATGGAACATCATTGATGCTCTGTTCGTTTTTCGACAGCTGGACTTGCAGAGACTTCTTGAAGTTATCGTATCTGGAAAGTGTTTGAACAAAGGCCCGACGCGTCAACCGAACACCCGAACCTCAACCAGGAAACCTTTCATCATGAGAGCATCTAACTCCGTCTACCTCTCCAAAGCTTCTTCCCCAAAGGGTGGCCGCTTTTTCTCCTCTTTTTGCTCCACAGTTGCTGTTTGGAGTTTTATTAGTGACACCTACAAACACATGGAGGCTTTTTCCATCAGCAAAAAACAAAAAGCAAAAGCAAACGTGGGTGTGATGGACAGATACCTCAGATGAGCTTTGAGGTTTTCCATGAGTTTCTTTTTGTAGGGTCTGATCCACACCAAATCCAGCAGGAGTCCTGTAGACATACAATGCCAGAAGTGAAAGCACAGAAACACCTTTCCACGTGTGACAAATAGAATGGCTTAACAATTGTTAAAGTCTTCAAGGACTGACTGAATCTGGTCTTCTGCGTGCACTTCTCACCTTGAATCAGGCAGAGGAGCCTCCTGGTCTCCACTGAACTGGCGTTGGATGGCAGCCAGGCTGCTCTCGCACTCCCTCAGCTGGGTGTGGGCAAGGCGATGAGCATCCTCGGGACTCAGCATGTCACACAGCTCCTTTAAGGCCTCCAGCTGGTGGCTTGCATGGGCAAAGCTTCCCGCCGAGGAGAAGCAAGACTAGTAGATGTTGACAGAAGAATCAACGTAAACAAAACATTCTCCATTCTTCAGATACTTGGCATGCAGACTGGTGGGGATCCATATTGGTTTTCCTGATATGTTGGCTGGTTTCTTTAGATTCTCCCATCGTGTCAAACAAGGAAACGATGCGTTTGATGTGCGCACTTTTCACTTTTCATATGATGATACATGATTAATTAATAAGGAAAGATTAAGGACAAAAACCAGGGTTCCACTGGAATTGCATTGTGAAGAAAGCCGTACCTCCCACTGAGACCTGACAGACTGAGTGAAGACCTCCATGTCTTTTAGTTGTGAAGGTGTACAAAAGGCTTCCATGCCTTTGGCTGCTCTCAGAAATTCCTCCAGTAACTCTGGATCCTGGGTCTTCAGAGTCTACAGAGGAGACAAATATTTGTTCAACTGGAAAGCAAAGCAGCGTCCAAAAGGTATGCGACCCATCCATGAAAAACCATCATTCTCCTTACTTCTGTGAGCGATGCTTGCTCGTCCGGTAAATATTTCTCCTTGAAGATAGTGATAGCCTCCAGGATGTGGCCCTGCAGGCAGTGCTTAGCCTCCTCAAAACCGTTCCTAGCCAAAGCCTGGGCTTTAGCATAGGCCTCTGAGTATGCTTGGGGGGGTGCTTGAGCAAGGACCGGAGGTGTGAAGCACAGGTCTGGCGACTCTGCTTGGGATTGAGGCGACACACAGACCTGGGAATGGACAATTACTTGGAATGGTTTTTGTGTGTATTGTGGAGTGGACTGAATTGGAGGTTGGGACTGGGAAGGAGGGGGCATCTGGACAGTGGTCTGTGACTGTGATTGAGACTCGGGTTCAGGTCCTGGTGACTGAATCTTGAGTTCAGGTGAAGTTTCTGGTATTGATTTTACACTGCCTTGCGTTGGTGAGAACTGTATGGGCTGAGGAGCCGGCTGGGGTGGCAGGGATTGACTTTTACTTTGAGTTGATGCCAAATTGGGTTGAGGAGCTGGCTGGGGTGGTTGGGGTTCTGCAATACAATGTGGAAATGATTGAGCCTTGGTTTGAGTGGAAGGTTGAACTTTGGGTTGAGGAGCAGCTTTGGTTTGAGTGGAAGGTTGAACTTTGGGTTGAGGAGCAGCTTTGGTTTGAGTGGAAGGTTGAACTTTGGGTTGAGGAGCTGGCTGGGGCTGTGGAACATGTGCCGCTATCTGGGTTTCAGGTTTATATTGTTGCAACGATTGAGCCTTGGTTTGAGTGGAAGGTTGAACTTTGGCTTGAGGAGCTGGCTGTGGTTCTGGTTGATGTAAGGGCAGTGACTGGGTCTTGGGTTGAGGAGCTGGCTGTGGTTCTGGTTGATATAAGGGCAGTGACTGGGTCTTGGGTTGAGGAGCTGGCTGTGGTTCTGGTTGATATAAGGGAAGTGACTGGGTCTTGGGTTGGGCGGGTGACTGAACTGGAGGGTGTGGTGGAAGCTGTGGTTCAGGTCTACATTGCGGTAGCGAATGAACCATGGTTTGAGTCGGTGATGGCATTTTGGGTCGTGGTGCTGGAGGTGGTTCAGGCATATATCGTGACAGCGATTGAGCCTGGGGTTGGTTTGGTGTCTGAGCCATCGGTCTGAATTGTGGAGGGATCTGTTGGAGCGGAGGATTTTGCTGGGTCAGAAGGATCTGTGGTTGTGCTTGTGAATGTGTCTTGATGTGAGGTTGGGACTGGGCCTGCCCATGAGGTTGAAGGTACTGAAGATTGGTATGATGTAGTTGTTGAGGTATCTGAGCACGGATATTAGTCTGGGGCTGATGTTCATGGGGTGGATATTGCTGACCCTGGGGGTAAGAAGGGTGGGACTGGAAATGATGGGGTACCTGCATCCACACCTGCTGCCCACCAAGGCCTGGTTGTGTCTGCATTGGAGTCACATCAAATGCTTGCATGTGCGTCTGTAGTTGACTTGGGGGTCTTGTTTGGGATATTGTTTGGGTCTGGAGTTGAGCGTGTGAGTGTATCTGCATCTGAGATTGATTATATGGTAGTGCCATGTTAGAATACCCCGTGGGCCCCATTTGAGGTCTTTGCGGATGACCCCCTTGAGCCCACTGTGGTGCTTGTGGAGCCTGAGACTGCAGCACTTGACCCGTTAGCTGAGTATATGTTTGGCAAATGTGATGCCTTTGCTGGACAATGTCCTTATTTTGTGGCGCCTGCCTGGCAGTCCACTGCTGAGCCGTGGGGTCATTTTGAGGGTAAACCTGGGGTTGCACCGGAGCCTGTGGATGTTTCATGGACCCTGAGGAGGAGCTGCTACCATGGGTCCAAGCGGCAAGGTGGCCCGGGGCCATATTGTCTTGGTGTTGGACTGCTGACTGAGACATTGTGTGATATTGAGTCAAAGGGGGACCATGAGGCTGGACTACCGGTTGACCTTGAGGGTGGTGTTGTTTCAAAGGTTGTGTCAGACCTGGTTGAGGTTTTGAATGGGCAAGGGTTTGAGGCTGTGATGGAGATTGAGTTGGTGCTTGAATCTGGGGCACAATCTCAGAGTAAACGTGCTTCTGGGACTGGGACTGAACCTTTGCCATAGGATGTGTTTGAACCCCCCCTGTGGGCTCAGGAGTTTGGACCATTGGCTGAGCATACCTTTCAGGTTGTGTCTTTGCTTGGGATTTTTTGGGCTCATGGGCCATGAATCCAGGACTGAGTTGGGGTTGATTCATTGACTTGGCAGTGGTTTGGGTCTGGGTCTGTGGATGACAAAGACTCTGATGCTGAATTAAGTTTTGTGCTTGGTTGTCAGGCGTGGTCTTTGGCTGAGCATTTGGTTGAATCTTGGCCGTGGGTTGAGGTTTGGTTTGGGGGTGGGTCCCTGTCTGTGACATGAGCTGGGTTTGTGTAGGAGCCATGGGTGCAGGAGCCATGGGTGTAGGAGCCATGGGTGCAGGAGCCATGGGTGCAGGAGCCATGGGTGCAGGAGCCATGGGTGCAGGAGCCATGGGTGTAGGAGCCATGGGTGCAGGAGCCATGGGTGCAGGAGCCATGGGTGCAGGAGCCATGGGTGCAGGAGCCATGGGTGCAGGAGCCATGGGTGCAGGAGCCATGGGTGCAGCAGCGGTTTGGGGCGGAACTGCATAGATTGTAGTTTGGGTCTCTGGGTGAGAATGACTTTGAAGTTGAAGCGTTGCTTGGTTTTCCGGCTGAGTCAAATGAGGATGTCTCTGAGAGTGAGCAATTTCTTGGGTTTGACTTTGTATCTGTGCTGGTGGTTTAGGGGAGGGCGGCCTGACAGGGGACCAGGACTGTGGGTGACTCCGAAGCTGAATGTGGGAAGGGACAGGCGGCTGAATTTGATCCTGCAGGGGAGGAGGCTGCCTGGGAGATGAAGGTGTGACTTGAGCCCAGGTCGGCCCTTGAGCTAAAACCTGGCCGTGGGTCGGAGGCTGTAGCTGAACCTGAGACCTCGTTTGGGCTGGGGGCTGACTTTTGACCTTTGCTTGCCGAAGAGGAAGATCTACTGGCTCATCTGGTGTGTCTTTATCCGGCTGTGCTGCTACAATTGGCGTATGTCGTTTCTGCCGTTGTTCTCTTGGCTGTTCCTTCTGTTGTGTTGACCGACCAGCCGACTCGTCTTGGGTTTCAGGCTGAGTCCTGGGGGTTCCTGTATGGTGATGAGCAACCTCGCTGGAACCCATTATGTCTTTATTTGTCTGTGTCTGCGTAGCCTGAACTGGTTCTTGAGCAGAAACCTTATTTGGACTTTGATGTTCATGTTCTGGTGGTCTTTGAAGCCAGGGGCGGTTCTTCAAAGCCTGGGCCTTTTTGGATTGAAGTTCTTGTGAGTTGAGAGGTTTCTTTGCTGGTGACATCGGCTCCTGTACTGCAGTTGTCTGCGGCATGACCTGGACGTACTGCTCCACTTCCTTAATCTCCACCGGTCGCTCATCTTTCCGTACTTGTGTCTCTTTCTTAATGATCTCTTTTTCTTCTGGTACTTCTATTTGCAGTTGCTGATACTTGGGCTCCTGTGGCTTTGGTCTTCTAAGTTCCTGCTGCTGTATCGAGGTGTCCTCCCCAGTCTGCTGCTGCTGTCCCGTCACTAGTGTCCAGGCCTGAGAATGGCCTTCAGCTGGTGGTGGCCTGGTCTGCATGGCTGCTTGTATAGAACTAAATGACGGTGGAGGAGAACTTCTCCTTTCTTCTCCGTATTCCTGCACCACGATCTTTGGTACAAACACGTCTTGAGAGGGATGACATTCCGGCAAGGTAGCCCACTCCTGGACTGGTGGTCCAGTGTCAGACTGTCTTAGATGATGGGGCTTGGTTTTAGCCTGAATGAAGACTTTGGATGGGGGCTCTCTTGTGGGGCTCCTGCTTCTGTCTCTTCTGGCTCCCAGGCTGCTCAGCATACCCACCGCCTCCTGAAATGCAAGTCGCATAAGTCACCAAACACAAAACGACAACAAGCGTCTCCATGTCACTCACTTTCTTTTTGGCATGGACTTTGTGGAACTGCCTTCCAGTCTCTCAAACCAAGCTAGACCCATGAACATCTAACGGTCTACTAACCTGCGACTGAGCCACCGCCGCCCTCACACGCTCTTGCATGGTGGACGCATGGAGGTACTGAATGGGAGAGCTCTTCTGATGTTTCATTATTAATACTTGAAGGTCCTGATCTTCTGTCACCACCTGACCCTCCAACTGGAGCCCACGAGATATCAGGACCTGAAGGAGTACACAGTGTCCCACAGTTATCAACAGATAGTTATCAACAGCACTGTGGGTGGCCAATCGATGGCCCCCTCCTCAGTGGATCATCTCACCCGAGCTCTTGGATCCTGGCCTCTCCGCTGCTGTCGCTCTGTGGCCCTCAGCAGCTGGTAGAGGTCCCGAGCCTCAGTCTCCCAGAGTAATAGCTCAGCCAGACGACTGTCCAGACCTGAGACACTGTGCTGCAACTCCGCACACACTTGCTCTGCTTGGCACAGAGTCTGCTTGGTCTGTTGGAAAAAGGTTGTTAAGTAAGGTGGGCTGCCTTCTTTCAACGGACCTTGTGGTGACACCAAAGAGGAAACATACCTGAGGCATGGCCATCTTCAGTTTCTGGAACTTATCAACTGGACCTTCCGAAGATGAATCAGGAGGTTCCTCATCAACTTCCTTTATCTTCCTCAGTAAGAACTGAAGGATAAAAGACAAAGAGTTCAAGTGTTGCTAACCAAATGTAGACAGATGACGCCTAAAAATATACATTTCCATTTTAGTATCCTGGTTTCTCCGTTTTTGCAATTCAAGGTCAGACGAAAACCCAATTGTACGAAAGACGGAGCGGTTTTGCTCCTAAGAAATCGTGTCAATCTAATTAAGACACCCAAAAATATGAATAAAATACACATTTTATAGACAATTTATACATTTGATAGCAGGATTATTTAGCAGTCACACTCAAGATATGGAGACTGAGTGGCAACGTTTGGGGCACTTTGCCAACGGACTAAGTTCTTACAATATGGTACCATAACCAAGACAGTATATGAAAACTGGGTTCAAAGTTCAGCAAGGCTTTTCATCAAAAATCTAATCACACATACATCCATCCATCCATCCATCCATCCATCCATCCTGTCAATGCCATCCATCCATCCATCCATCCATCCATCCTGTCAATGCCGTCCATCCATCCATCATCCATCCTGTCAATGCCGTCCATCCTGTCAATGCCATCCATCCATCCATCCATCCTGTCAATGCCATCCATCCATCCATCCATCCATCCTGTCAATGCCGTCCATCCATCCATCATCCACCCTGTCCATCCATCCATCCTGTCAATGCCATCCATCATCCATCCTGTCCATCCATCTATCCTGTCAATGCCATTCATCCATCCATCCATCCTGTCTATGTCATACCTGCATTCTTTTTCTGTAGATGCGTAAAGGACCTGCCATTGCGTCAAGAGGCTCTTGGAGTAGAAGACCGGCCTCCCTGACCAGAGCCTGGAGGTCTTCAGGTCTGGTCTTGATCCCAGCATTAGACTCATCTGTGCTGTCCTGGAAAAGCCACCAAATTCTGTTCACTGAAGATAACTCATTTACCGGGAATGTTTGTGTCATGTCAACATGTGTCAGCATGAATGTGAGACACCAATGAGGTCATGCAGCCCAAATACACGTACGTATGTATGCAGGTATCATTGGCGCCACTCAAGCAGACATGATTACAATATGAAGATCAATAAAACCTACCAAGGCATGTCTCTGGATGCATTTGGTCCAGCTCACATTGAGTTTGTGGAGCTCCTCTGCCAGGCTCTTGCTGGTGTGTGGGTCGCTCGACTCTATCAGGAAGTTCGCCACCTCGTTCAGGTGAGCCTGTCGGGATCTCCACTCATCCAGGGATTCGGATGTCACCTTCATTCAAGTGGAAGGTAGAAAAAAAAGTTTTGGCACGGAACAGAAAATCCATTCCTGTCAATCAAGACTGTAAAAACCTTTGATCGAGGATCGTAGCTCTGGCGGGCTGAACTCTGCTCTAGCCACGCCTGCATGGAGCTGATCCCGTCGCTGTAGGAGTCCCAAGCGGTCAAAGTCCGTCCCATGGTGCTCTTGGCTGAGGTGACCTCCACCAGTACCGCCGCCGTGTCCTCCGAGAGCTGCGTCACTTGTTGACAAACATGGTGGTAGTCTGCAGCTGCAACGCATGCAGACGTCAGGGATCCTTTCTTCATCCTTTGTTCATCCTTTGTTCGCTAGACCAGACTGATTTAGGAATTGACATACCCAGGGCAGACTTGCTTGCGTATTTCTCAGCAACCAGCTTCAACTTATGAAGAGCTGCTTCCAACATGGAAGGTAGCTCTTGGGTGTTCACCAGCTCCTGTTCCACACACATTCAAAACACAATCATTCCTGGATCAGCAGGAGCCTGGTGGATCTATGTGCATGGCTGCTCGCCTCCTACTATCATACCCCATCTACGTTTTACAGGTGACACTTAAGAGTTCCAAAAGGGAAAATGTGCAAGGAAGACCACCCACATGCCATTCCTGCAGCAGCACTCTGACAGCCTCTGGAGAAAGATAAGGCCTCTTCCACAAGCGCACTTTTGTCCTGATCTGCCCCAGCAGATCCAAAACCGTGTGACGGTCCTCACGGTACTCCAGCTTGATGCCATGGTACTTGGCCGTCACCCGTATGCCGGTGAACCTGGAGAGGAAAAAGGTGATGGGAAATCTAAACTATGAATGCACACGGAAGGGGGGGGGGGTCCTCGGACTACTTAGGAGTGCTGTTGGGAACATGGCATTGAAAGTGGCCTTTTAGTGTGCGTCAGAATGTGTACTGGAATGGTACACCTAAAGACAGGACCCACCATAGACAAAGAGCTCTCTTATGAGGACCAAAATGAGGACATTCCGGACAGAGAAGGAACGGGAATGAGGGAAGCCATCTACGTTAGTGTTGAGGTTGCTCTCCTTTCATCCCTTCCTCAAACATTCAGTCATTTAGCGTCTAACAAATAAACAACACACAGCCACCTTGGTTTCAGGTGGGTCAGTGACCTTCATTAAAAGTGAACGGGATGCCACCCAAACGACCAAGGCCCCATGAAGAGCCAAACCATCCCTGTCTGGGCACGCCTCCTCCTTTAGAGGACAAATAGACTGGATCTCGCGCCAAGCTCTCAGGCTAGAGCTGTCCTATCTGCATGATTTTATTCAAACTCGTTGACTTTCTAAAAGAACGTAAAACCTCACCTTCTCTTCAGCTCTTCCATCTTTTCAGTAGGGACCAACATGTTTCCGTAATCATCCTGGTTCTGGAAGGCCTGGAAAGTCTTCACTTGCTGGGGCATCTCTTCCAGGCAGACCTACAACAACAGACAGTTGGAGTCCATTTGTGTCCCTCAAGGTCCAGTCTACATTAAGCTGCCCAGGGTACCAAAGCAGAACCTTTGAGGAACCAGCCATTAGCCAATGGAATCATCAGGGCAGCGGTATGAATTATTCCTAAATGTTGACCTTAAGTTGCTCCTGTTTCTCCTTGGCTTCGTCCGCAGCCCGGCCATGGTCCAGGGGGTCAGCGTCTTCCTCGGCCAGGACCTCCTCGGTTCTCAGCAGCCAGCGTGCCACCATGTCCAGAGGTGGCGGTAGCCTCACGTCTAACTCTATTTTGTAGTCCCGTAGCTGCATTTGGAATAAAATGATAAACATTTCCATTTAAAAACAACAAATAGGTAAATACTATCTGGGTCGGAGCAGAGGTCAGAATGGACCTTCTCCGTGAGGGCGTCCCACGCCTCCCTGAGGGCTCGCTGCTCCTCACTCAGCTTGGCGCTTCGTCTCATGGCGGTCAGCAGGGGCATGATGGGGCGCCGCTGCTCATTGAAGGACACCAGAAAGGTCTGGAACACCTGCACCATGAACATCGATCAACTGTCGCTTGACTCCACAGCGTGTTTACTCCAACACAATGACGGGGCTCACGTGGTAACGTTCCGAGTAGCTCTCGCCCTCGGTGGAGTCCCAGCCCTCCAGCAGCTCATCGTAGGCCTGAAGCAGCCAGCACGACACTTCCTGTGCTTTACGCTCGGGTGTCGCCTAGCAACCAAAAGAGTTTTTAATGAACGCATCCGGAAGTTATGCTCTGATGCACGCTGGCGCCACCGTGCCCGAAAGGAGCCAACCTACAAGCGGCGGACTGGGATCAAGCAAAGCAATGGGAGGTACCTGGCGCAGTGGCGAAGCAGAGATAGCGGGCGTATAGTGCACAGGGAGGCTGAGAGGAGAAGGAGCTTTTGGAGGAGTCAAGTATTGTGTCTGCGGGGAGAAGGAGGAAGGAATCCTGAGGAGTCAATATTGGAGCAGAATGACGGAAAAGCTTCACTTTAACGATATGTGATGCCGTCAAAAGTCCAACCAAAAGCCAATCATGCAAGCGCATGCTGGACGCGTGCTTAGTCACTCACTGACGGGCCACTTTACTACGGTCGCTACACCGCAATGAGGCCCCATGCTGCTTTGCTTCATGGCACAGTGGACCTGTCCAGTGTGTACTGGACCTCTAGCCAGATGTCAGCTGAGATTCACTCAATTTTTGCCTGTTTTTCTCTCTTCAGTAGCGTAAGCAAGTTTATCCAAACTTTGGACTGGTAGTATGCTCTTTCTTCAATTTAAAGTACCGTATTTTCCCGACTATAAGTCACACTTTTTTCATAGGTTGGCTGTTCCTGCGACTGGACACCTTTTGTTTCCATGTTTATTTTTAGTGTAGCTGAATAAGCATTGTGTTAGCATATCTTACACCTATTCAGCCTGTTCTCTATTCTTTTATTGGTACAACTTGCCTTCCAAGAGGACCTAATGTCTGTTTTGGTCAAGTAGTTTGGAAAATAAATTACCCGCAAAAAATGCCACTTATACTCCAGAGTGACTTATGTATGTTTTTTTCTACCTAATGATGCATTTTTGGCCTTGTGCGACTTATACTCCAGAGTGACTTATGTATGTTCTTTTCTACCTAATGATGAATTTTTGGCCTTGTGCGACTTATACTCCGGAGTGACTTATGTATGTTCTTTTCTACCTAATGATGCATTTTTGGCCTTGTGCGACTTATACTCCGGAGTGACTTATAGTCTAGAAAATACAGTACATTTGTACAACACAAAAAATGTTAAATTATCATCAACATCATACATTTTTGACATAAATGTGTAGTATTTTAATGTCTTCCATGTGTTCCACGAGGTCGTTGGACTTTAGGCACAAATGGATCTGGTTTAAGATTAAGATTATCTTAATCTTAATCTGGTTTCTGATGGGTTGAGAGACTGAGACGAGAGCACGGACTCTCAAAAACAAAACAAAAGAACCAAAGTGGAATATTGTGCCAAGCAAGTAGAGCAAGATGCTTCACATGACTAAAAGCCTCCAATTAAAGTGCAACTTTGACAGAGGTTGTTAATACAAGAATACAGTGGCGCCTCGGTTAGCGTCCACCTCAGTTACAGTGTTTTCACCTCACAATCTTTCCTCATCCTTCCTAGTTAGGATCCTAGCTAACCAAAAATGGCAACCTGATCAAGTACTGAGTAATGACTGCGTGCCACGGTGGCGTGTAAAGGTTCGCTGACCTGCACGTCCTCGTCGGGGATGGGCAGGTCTCTGGAATACTGCAGGAACTGGGCCACGTAGGTCATGATGGACTTCTCATCGGGCTCTCGAACATCCACATCTGCATGGACATCATCACAGTCGGCCATCACTGTGTCGTCTCTCGCAATAACAAGCTAAAGGTGTCACTTGAGCATTTTTATAAGCTTGCTAAGTAAGCAGCCCCCCCCCTCCACCCCCCCGCCTCCATGGGAGATGCTAGTGTGGCTAACAAGCAGCGCAAAAGTGAAACAAGCGAGTGTTTTATGGAAGAGTGGAGCAAACAAGCAGCTGGCTGACCAGCTGACTGCTGCTTCGGGATGCCCGGAGGCGACGCGGACACGGTGGGAAGTAGGAATCACATAAGGACCTCTTTGAAGAAATGTTTATGGGAGCTTGTGGCGGATTGAGAAGACACGTCCACAAAGACGTCCATAGAGGAGGGACACGGCATCACACACGTGAAGGACTAAGCGGCCGCCAATCCCAGTGTAAACATGCCAAGATGTCAAACGGGGCTTCCTCACCGTCGGGTTCCAGCAGCCGCGGGATCCTCAGCTCTCTCTCGGCCACACAAAAGGCCTCCTCCAGGTTCTGCTTGTTGCTCCTGCTTCTGGCTTTGGATAGATCCACCAGGTCGGACCTGAGGGCGTACAAGATGGCAAGGAAAACTAGGCCGCTCCGCCAGCTGCCCTTGAAGTCCTTCACATTGACGGAACAGCCGGCCCTGCAAGAAAACACCTCATGAGAAGATCACGTTGACCTGAGCTTTTCTTCCACGTGTGATGTCATACCTGTGGCACTGCTCGCGGACCCACAGAAGAAGGGCCTTCTTGGCTGACACCCTGAAGCGGGCGTGGAGGGGCGAGCCTCGGCAGGGGACAGGGCTGCTGCTGGCCGAGCGGCTGGACCACGTGGAGCGAGAGTCCAGACTGGCCAGAGACTCCATGGAGGACTGACGGGAGTTGAAGGATAGTGCGCTGGCCAGCTCCTCAATCTGTGGCCCAGACACAAAGACTTTCCGGTCAATGGAGGGCTTTCCAGAGATTAGGGCGTCTAATATGGAGACATAAGTGGTTTGGAACTGACGTGATACTGCAGGATGATGGTCCAGATGAGGCCCAGGATGATGGAAGGTTTGCCATCGATGATGTCGGGAACGTTGATGTTGACCAGTTTGATCTAAAATCGCATTAGACGTTTGAATTAGACACACCATGCTACATGGTTGATTAGTTCCTTACTGATTTCTGCCTGAGGAAGGCCAGGGCCTTCTCAATATTGCTCCTGTGCTGGAAAGTTCCTCTTCCTCGCTCGCGGCTCTGATGGAACAAGCAATCAAATTTAGCGTGACAATCACGATGTGCTTCAGTGTGAGCGTTAGTGTGCCATGCAGGACCACTCACGATGCGTTGGTTGCTCATCACCTCCAGCAGGTCCAACAGCTTGGATCCATCGCGGAAGTCGTTGAAGAGATCCACCACCATGCACGGAGGCCTCCTCTGACAGTCAACACACCGCCAGTCAAACATGAGGTCACATTGAAGAGACAAGACGTTTAGTTTTAAAATAGCCGAGGTTTGGGTGTTGGACTTGGAGTTTTAATTAAAGCAGTTAGGACTGGCGCCGCCATCTAGCAAGCCAAGTTCAAAGTGATTTCTAAGCACAACAACAACCTTCCGACCCGGAACATCCCAGCCTGGAGAGAAGAAGGCGGGGATGCTACTTGGGGATGAAGGTGTACCTCATACTTGACATCCAAAAAGTCTGGATTCAATAAGAAAACGTTTAGACAGGAAGTTGCCCAGCAGGTGACCTCCTGAGTGGAGATCATTCTACTTTGAGAGGAGTGTTGTGACACAAACGTCACGTGCATTGGGAACATGAACAGTTACGTGCATGCTAACAGTTTATTGTTAGCGAGCGCTGCCTGCAGGCATGGGGGGGTGGTGACGGGGGGGGGGGGGGGGGCGTGTAGTGGTAGAGACACGGCTGTTGCTGTCCGTCTTGCTCTGGTGTTCTATTTAGTGTTGTCCACCCCCATCAATGTCATCTCCTGTCCCATCTGACCTCCAGTGGACTGGAATGAATGGCGCCTTGGACTTTTGACCATTTGAAACCCAAATGAGTTCTTATGAGTCTCTTACTAATGGAAATCACAGCTAATGGATTGACTTTAGTGGTTTGCATCACCTGTCACAGAGCATTAATGTAAGAATTACAATATGTCCACTCTTTGTGGAGCACCAGTGAGTCAGTAGAACGCCAGTGTTTGTCGAGTACCAAGGAGTTAGTGACACTTGAGTCTTTGTGAAGTATTCATGAGTCGGTGAAACTTGTGTCTTTGTCAAGCTACCATGACTGGAACTGGAGTCTCTGTCAATAAAACCTGAGTCTTTTCCAAACACTCTTAAGTCCCTGAAACTCCAGTGTCCATCGAGCACTGATGGGTCAGTGGAATTCAAGTCTTTGTCAAGTGAGTCAGTGAAATGCAAGTCTTCACCAAGTACCCGTGAGGTACTGAAACTTGAGTCCTCATCCAGTTTTGGTGAGTCAGTGAAACCAAGGGGTATCTCAGGCAGGAGGAGGAAAGGTGGCAAGGACTCATCTACTGCTTTTTCCACAGGGCTAATAATAACCTGTGAACCTTGAACCATTTTGCACATTTCTACTTATTTGAGTGTGAGAAGTGTCCATCTTCCGCACTCACAATGTGAAGTGTATCAAGTGCACTTAGGAACCAGGTAGTGTACTGACAGCATGATGTCATACTGCTCAATGTGAATGCACTTATGCACTCAACTAGTCCATGACAGTAAATGCACCAATGGAGCTCATCCTCACGAGGGTCGCAGGGGTGCTGGAGCCTATCCCAGATGTCTTCTTGGGGCGAGAGTGGTGGCCAGCCAATCCCAGGGCACATATAGACAAACAACCATTCACACTCACATTCATACCTATGGACAATTTGGAGTGGCTAATTAACCTAGCATGTTTTTGGAATGTGGGAGGAAACCGGAGTACCCGGAGAAAAGCCACGCATGCACGGAGGAGAACATGCAAACTCCACACAGAGATGGCCGAGGGTGGGATTGAACTCGGGTCTCCTAGCTATGAGGTCTGCACGCTAACCACTGGACCACCATGCAGCCACAACAGCAACATAAATATTAGATTTAATTTGCGTGTCCACATTGACTTTGTGTTCTAAGCTAGCAAGTCGGAGCAAACTCATTCCTGGCTTTGGTGAAAAGTGAGTTGCAGAGAGGTCAAAGGTCTCACCTTTGCCAGCTGGGCGTTGACCCAGTTGGTGAAGGTCCTCTTCTGGATCTGCTCTTGCTCCACTGAGGAGGAGGAAACCACAAAGACTTAGTTTGCATAGAAGTGGAATAAGAATCCTGTATATCCTTGGAGACTTGATCAACAGTCCTTTTCATTTAGGACACCATTTGTTCACACGTTCATCTTCTGAACCTATCCTGCTCATGTCAGATTCAAAATGATATTATATCCCAGTGGGGCAGTATAGTAAGTTTGTTTTCATTAAATACTCCATAATTCTCAAGTTGTGTACTGGACAAATTTGCATTCTTCCGGCCATGTTGCTTAATTGTCAACACGGATCTCTTCTATGTACGAGGCGTGTTATGATGATCGCCGGTGTTTGAAAGTTGGCTTAGTCAAATAAAATATCGGCTTAGAGCCACTTTGTGATGAAGGGGGCAGACAAGTCAGATCATCTACTTTGGTTGATCTGACAAATCTCAAGTCAAATTGATCAATGTAGAACTACCACAGCTTCTGCGTGGACATCAACAAGTAGCAAGCCACACGTAATTCACTGATGCTGACGCTATGAACCCCGGGGTAGGTCGGATTACAAAGTGTGCCTAAAGCACTTCATGTGCGCTTCCAAAAATGCTTTGCACTCCACCACTTCCATCTTCCATATTACTGTATTGTCATTCATAGCAGCAATGCCATCGTTCACAGTCTCGTTGTCTTATGAGACAACTTTTCACCAAACGAGAAATCGTGTCACATCACGAAAGATCGCCGACTACACAGGAAGAGAACAAGCTAGTCAAACAGTGTGATTGGGCAGTCTGCCCCCTAGCATTTCGGTAGAGAATTGCAAGTCACAAGATCAGACCTCAGGCTTAATCGCTCAACGCTACTACAAAGCTAAATCCCAAATATTAAAAAAAAAGTGTAATACAATAATTATCACAATAAACCAATAATTAATTCCACAGTCAATAATCAATTTTTGAAGGATTAATTCCCTTGCTAATTCAATTAGTCTTTTGGGGAAAGTAACAAGTATGAAGTATGATCATGCAGAGCAACATTGACAACATATACAAAGGTCTGAATAGTTGCATATGTAGGTTCGAGCCCTTTAAACATTGAAACGTTGACCACAAGTTACATTAGTCCAATATGAAGCATATGGTTCAATAAAAACTTTGATACAGCAAAGTATGAAATTGTCAGTGATAATCTCACACATACTCTTGAACCACTCATTTCCTACAGCCGCATGAATAAACGTGTTAAATAAAGATAGGATGCTTCATATGACTCATTAGCGGGTGCATCCAATTGTCCACTTATCACTTCTACTATTTTAGCTACTATCATCTCCAACCTTCTGAGGATGGAAAGAAGTTTGTCTGTTTGCTTGCTTGACTTGGAACGACTTCCTGGACTAAGTTAGAATTCCAATGCATCCCAACTAGACTGTGTTACCTTTAGAGGCCAAAGTCAGGAAAAGACAACTCACCCATGCTGACTGAGCAGTCACATGACCAGGTGATGCTTCAACCCCACCGCCCCCGATCCGTGCACCACTGTGTGTGTGTGTGTGTGTGTCTGTGTGTGTGTGTGTGTCTGTGTGTGTGTGTGGTGTAGCCCACGAGTGGCCAATATGAAAATGAAATATGTTTTTCCGGTTCAACCACCTTTCAAGCAGGTTTAACTGACTTAGGCTCCGCCTTCCGTCTGGCAGTGAATAGGTTACACCCTGTAAAAAAAACAACAACAATCTTCATGCCCCCCCACTCGGGCTAAGAGTATTGATGAGTAACTCTTTGCTTATTCTTGTATACCATATATACAGAATATAATACACCTCCATAATACCATGTTACGCAACACTGCTCAATCAACCGCCACTAAGTGATTTGGGGGGGGGGGGTTCTTTGTAGCACCACAAGCAAATGTGTAATGATAACCATAGAACCTGTGTAGCTGTTTGGTTCGAAATAAGCAATACAAGTAATAAAACATCAAGGACTCGCAAGCAGATGCTAACATCAACAGCGTTTCCCACAGGACTGGAATCTATATGTGGTGGTGGGGTGATGTCAAATTTGCATAATTGACTATGGCACAAAATTTGCCAAAAATCTCCTCACTTGATTTCCTCACTTGAGTTCCTGTTTTGAAAACAAGTCACAAGACGGGTATGATTACTCATTGCTAAATTGCTAAATATAGCAGCAAGGTTTCTAATTTGGCAACACGATCCCTCCTGCTATGCCTTCTTATTCTCTGGCAGACCAGGTGCATTATGTGTTTATGAGCGAGTGCAAACAGGTAGCGCCACATTTATTTGTGGCGGTCCAAATTTCTTTGTGGTGGGCTCCAGGCGCACAGATAAGATGACACTTATTACGGACTACAAAAATTATAATAATAATTATAATTAATAATTATTAGATTATTAACCCCAGAATGATCTAGAGGGCCATTAGATGAAAGTATAGAAACAACATCCTGTTCCTTCCCCTCACCATCCGTCCATACGTTCATTTCTTTGCTGTGGCCTGACACAAATCAATTTGGACCGCCACATTTTAACAGAGCTGTCTGGGTAGCTTTCCATTGTAACTGTTGCTATATTTAGCGGGTGTTCAGACCCCTCCAGGTTATGTTTAAAATAAATCCTAGTCACATTTTCTGCTCTTATCCTGCTGTGCACCCCCACCCCCCTCCCCATCGAAAAGCACTGCTGGGATATAAAAACAAAACAAGAAGACGAAAGTACTTTTTTTATTTCTAAACATATTTATTTTGCTTTTCATGTTTTTGCTCACTTTTCGTCTCCCACGGCATCCCCAAAAATAATTGATACATTTATATTAGGCAGGGGCGTCACTAGGTTCTGAGGACGGGGGGGCTTAGCCCCCTGGAGATGCACAGGATATGAATGAATGTAGGACACATTCCAAAAAATCCCAAAACCAAATAAGGAAGAAGAAGCGGGATATAAGTTTCCCACTTTTGGACAGATTTAGTAGAGATACTCAATAGTTTTAGGCCACCATTAAATGTACACAAGTACACACAATCTATACTGCAAAACCGCTGCTCAAGCTCTGGAACCATTCTGTCCAGTGGACAGTCATCAATCATATCATAATCATTATTACATTATTCATTAGCCTATTATTATTACTATCATCGTTATTCTTCCTCTGATTACTACTACTAGGCTAGTATTAGCCTGCTTGTTGGCTTGCTTATTAGCTTGCTTTTGTCCTATTATATCAAATTTGTCAGAGATTTTTTTGGTAAAAAAAAAATCTAGAAATTTTTTGGGGGAAATCAATAAAAATATCAAATTATTTAGGGGGTCTTAAGAACATTTTAGGGGGTGCTGATGCCCCCCTAAAATAGGCCTAATGATGCCACTGATATTAGGCAAGGATGACATCTACCCCACACTCCTCACAAGCCAACACCACAGATACATCATGGTCCTGTGGGAAACATCTTGAAGAAAAAATGCCCAAGTGTGTTAAAGGGGACCTGTTATGCTCATTTTCAGTCGTTGTTGTTGTTGTTGTGGAGTCCTATAGAGCACCTACACACAATAACCCACATAGGTTGCTTTCTAGTTCTTCTAGAATCTGCACCTATTCTGGCTGATTTACAAAATGGTGTGTTTTAATTTATTCAACCCATGGCCCGCCCCCGGGCATGCCTATTCCACTGTGATTGGTCCCACTCAGCTTGTATTCAGACACGCCCATATAAGGAAGTCTTGACGTTTCTGTGAAGTCACAGTGAAGTGTCAGAAAAAAACCCTCTGAATCAGGGTGTTTAAAACCATCCCAAACGTCTTTCAGGGCTCCCTTCTTCATCATCTGACACGTTGTCGTCATTGAACACAACATTTATACAACTGGAACATTTATAGGTCAAAAAAGGTTAAAAAGGTCCCCTTTAAGGAGTGCAAAGTGTGCTCGGTGTGTCCCACCTTGCAGCAGCATGTGGACGTTGTCAATGTCCAGGGGGACAGACCCTCGCTCCCCCGTGACGTCATCGCTGTAGAACGCCTCTGACGTCATCTTCCGTGTAACATGGCGTCACTCTGCACACAAACATTATTTATCACCATGATTACCATTCCTATACAATGTGTCTGTCAAGCAATGGCTTTGATGTGTGTGATTGACAGCTGTCCAAAGAGGACGTGTGGGGAAGGCGTAGAACACAACAACACATGAGGACCACCGTGTTTGTTTTTATCTCCAGTCGCTGCCAGCGGGCGGAGTTGAATTATGATGGCCAACTTCCTGGTAGCGCCAGCTAACAAAGGTGTGTGTGCATGGCAGCCCGCCAGGCCGCCAACACGCGTGATCTGGAAAAAGGACCTTTAGAAGCCAACCACTGCCCTCTAACATTCACGGTGAAATACAGGCGCCAGTGTGTGGTTATAGCGCGGCATGCCAGTCATCCCGAGGCCGCTGTCAGCCATGTCAGCTGCGGCGTGTTCTAGAATATGTACGTCCTCATAGGTGGACGCTGGGCGCCATTTAGGCGTCTCACAAACACACAAAGAATGAAATGTACAAAAACAAACGATGAAGATGACCACCAACCACAACATTTCCTCAATGTAATTCAAGAAATGAGATATTCCCATTTTTGTTATGCAACCAGCACTTAATATGCCTACAAAGTCAACAACAAGCTAATCTACCGAGCTAACGCTCCCAGCTAGCTAGCTGCTCATAGCTAGCTGCTAGCATGACCATCTAAAACTAGCAACATCTGACTGACTGTCACTCAAACAAAAATGATGACCGATAATAAATAATACTTCACATTATGATGTAAAAATACCATGAGGACAATAACAGCCAACATGCCTTTTCAGCGCTCTGCTACTTCCTGTTTGGTGTTTTTTAATATGCTCTGACACAAGATAAGCGAGTTAGCTAGGTGAGTTAGCTGCACATGTATATTTATACACTATAGTATGTCTACCTGTATTTGATAGTAAACACTCAAGTAGTACAATCATGGAAAACTCATCAATTTTATAGGGATTCCTGCTCTACGTGAAAGCAAGAATTCTACTGATTTTGACTGACATCTGACACAAGACGTCTTCCATCATAGGTCAAAGGTAAGGTTTTGTCAATGGGTCATTTTTAAGCACTTTATAAAAAGGTTTTTGTGTTTGGCTGTTCTTTAAATCATAACACAAACGCTACTAAAACAATACATCTTATACATATGTACTCCATATACAAACCTGATCACAATCTTAAATAGCTAAAATCTACCTTTTGGAACTTTGGAACGCCGTTTGACAACCCTGCACCACCTGAAGCTCCAATGTTAAACTGAATGAAAGAGCACACCAGATCATGATGGACCCCCCTCCACTGTGCCGGGATGTAGGGGGGGTCCTTTCAATGACCCATGTTTGATGCTCCCCGGCAAAGTCCAAACGGTCCTTTTGTGGCTTGAAGGAGACGAGGTTTTTGCTTTTGAAACGCTTTTCCCGCAGATGCCGTCTGACGGTTATTGCGCTGCAGGTCATTTTTTGGGCTGACAACTTGACTTTTTGTTCCATCTTTCCAAAAATGTCGAAAGACCGTCTTAGCGCGTCCAACCTCAGCAGCAATGGCACGCTGCCAGGGGCCTTGATTATGCGGCTTGACGGTCCGTCCACGTTCAGGAAGAGAAAGCTTCTTAGCTTTGGCCGTCAGGGGGGCATGACCTGACACAAAATGACAATTGGGAGCAGATTCTGGCTTTTATAGTCTGTGGTATTCAACTTTAGATCAGGTGAAAAACAACCTATTTCACTTTATTATTATTCATCTTTTAATGACAAGTTTTTGCAAATGTTTTTGCTTTTGCATATTGTAGCTCTAATTAAAAGCCCATTGAGGTCCAAATGTACAAAATGCATATTTCCAACGTATCACCTAGCATACAGTATACTGGATGGAAGCAGCACAGTTGCCTTTTAGTCATGAGGTGAAAGGTTAGATACGTCCATTAGGACCATTACGTCCATTATTTTCAGTCCATCAATGGGGTTTTGTGTGGGGTCAAAGGTGACATGAAAACATAGAAAATATGTGCATCATTAGCTACGTGCTACAACTTCAGTTGCCTTTGAGGGGGGGAATGTCAGATACCGTAGGAGTCGAGAGGTCAGGGGGGGGGGGCCAAAAATAGCCATGGGTGTGCGGAGGGGGAGACGTGCTGCTCTCAGATCAGTTTGAAGATGCCGGTCATGAGTCCTTGACCAGGACGTCCACCAATAACACAATAACTCAATAAGAAAGCAACAAGTGTCAGAAAACAACGCGGCACTCGTGCACACATCAACATCATCTCGAATGACGTCCACAAGTACCTTCATGCCGTGCATGTCAGCTCGCGTGTTCAACAGGAGGTCTACTCACATGAAGCAAAGGTCAGCACTCAGCCAGATCCACTACTGAAGAACCAGAAGCAGAACAAGAAGATGTGTGATTCCGTGTGCGTGGAGCAGCTCCAGTGAAAGCTGAAGATGACTGCGTAGAGGAGCATGAGTGACACCGGAGACGCCTCGGCCATACTTCACTGGATATCACTAAATATAGAGCACACACACACACACACACACACACACACACACACACCTGCCTTGAAGGTCCAAAGTGAAGCAGAGTGCATGTTTAATGTCAACTCACCATAACACAAAAAGAAACCATAGAAGAGAAGAAGTGTTGATCTTTTTAATAATTCTACAAATGATAATGTAATGTACTCAGTGGATTCCTTTACCAATAATGGTCACGAGTACCCCCCCCCCCCCCCCTCCCATGCTTGGGCGACATGTCTACACTTAAATGAAGTACTGTTTACATTTAGTGTACAGCATTGTACGCAGGAAGCGCATTGTGTATGCATTGTCACCACCACTTCCCGCATCCGTGGTAAAAGGTAAAAGTCGATATTATCCTGCAGCTGCGAAAAGAGAATGCAGAAAGAGCAGGAAGGAGGCTTAAGTGGAAAAAAGAAGGCACTGACTGTGTGGGAGAGGTTAGCCGACTAGAAGACCTCGCATTATGATTACTTGTTTACAAGAAAGATCTATAGGCTACATAAATGAATAAATTACATAAATTACTTGCTCCAAGTTTACACTTACTTCACAATTGGCACATCGTTGCGTAAAATTACGTACCACCGCGGGGACAAAATGCATACAGTTTAAACAAGGCTTTAGTCTTAATCTTTAATCTTCGTTTAGGGCTTTCTAAATACAGTTTTAAACATTATTAAAGCCCTGTAAACATGAACTAACATGTCACACTCCTATTATTCATAGTTTAGAGCCCAGAATCAATTTAAAGCGACACTAAAAGGTTTCCTGGAACAACAGAGACGGGATCAAAATGGCCGACGACAATAACACGTGAATGCCTGCAGCGTTCAAGTGCGGTCAGGTCACTTATTGTAGTGTCGGTAATACAAAATGGCCGCCAGAGGTCAGTATAGTTTCATGTTACAATCAGCTCAATAACAGCGCTGTAGTTTGTCAAACACATGGCAAAAGATTATATAAAGATTTATATGCTTTGTCACATTGAACATTGAACGTTAGCGTTGTAGTAAGCTGTTGGTGTTCTAGTTTCGGATGTTCGCGAACTCACCTTACTGTTAGTGTGATTGGTGGATAAAGAGGAAGTGTGTTCTGAAAGAGAGAAAAGCGAGTCGGACTCACGAACCCACAAAGCGGAAGTGTGAGGACCAAGAAGGATCTCGGCCTGCTGGGGGCGCTACGGGACCTGACAGGTGAGGACAGCGACTGAGAAAGACGAGACCCTCCTTAGCAGACAGTCACGGAAGAGGACATGTCGCCCTCCTCCCGCCACGAGACGGAGTCAGTGCAAGGTCACATGACCACAAGACATGTTTTAGTGCTCACTAAAGAGTCGGACAAAACAGCTTCCTTTTCAAAGTATGCACAATGATAATGATTTATTGCATGTGATGATTTGCCAGCATATTTTCCAGTGGAAGGATGAAGGCTAAAGACATTTCACCACAGTTCACGTCATACCATATCAAGGTGTGCATTATTAATATTATGCAGCATTTTGTCCTCTGGACGTTTGACTGACTGAAAAGTCCAACACCGGAAGAGGCCTTCCAGCCCTCCCAGGATTTGATCAAGTCTTGTTCTGGTTGCATCATCAGCACGTGTGCTCATATTGACCAAATGAAGTCCACGTCGACATCTTTAAATCCACCACATGTTTACCAGCAAAGTCTACGACTCTACGACTTCTCGTCCATCAGGTTTGGAAATAATCCAAGAAAAATGGTCTGATCCGTTAAAACGTTCCCAACTTTCCTCAGCGTGGCGTCCACCGAAGGAACTGACAAAGCAATCGGCAGAAGTCGTTAGCGTAATGAACAATTAGTCCCGCCTTGGCGTGTGCCTAATGATGTGGGCTCTTAATTACCAGGACAAACTTCCGGCTGATTAGTCACCAGGAGGCGGGGCCAGGGCTTTTCCTGCCAGGCATTCCAAGGAGAAGCAAGGAGACGTGACCTTATGTAATCCTCAACCAGGAAAAGAATGAAGGAGCGCTCACGTGTCAAGCGGCTAGCTGGAGCCAAGCGTTATTATATACGTATCTAGCGTTGTAGCTCTGGAAGTTTGCTAAAATATGATTTTTACCCTGGAGAAGTCATAGAGTCATAAAGTATTTAGAACTATTTGAATGGCCGATAAAGGCCTGAGAACATTCTAGAACATGATATGAGAAAATTGTCAGGGTCCTATGATTATCATCCATTGGCATAAAGTTCCCATCAAGCCTGGTGTAGTTACAAACTATTTACAAGCAGTTTTATTAGGGACAATTATGATACCGATATCAGCATAAAAATGCCAAATGCTTGGGGCGAGAGGCGATGAGACAGTCGATGATAGTCGATGTTAGTCGATGATAGTTGATGATAGTTGATGATAGTTGATGATAGTCGATGATTGTTGATGATAGTCGATGATAGTCGATGATAGTTTATGATAGTTGATGATAGTCGATGATAGTTGATGATAGTCGATGATAGTTGATGATAGTTGATGATAGTTGTTGATAGTTGATGATAGTTGATGATAGTTGATGATAGTTGATGATAGTTGATGATAGTTGATAGTTGATGATAGTTGATGATAGTCGATGATAGTTTATGATAGTCGATGATAGTCGATGATAGTCGATGATAGTTGATGATAGTCGATGATAGTCGATGATAGTCGATGTTAGTCGATGATAGTCGATGATAGTCGATGATAGTTGATAGTTGATGATAGTTGATGATAGTTGATGATAGTTGATGATAGTCGATGTTAGTCGATGTTAGTCGATGATAGTCGATGATAGTCGATGATAGTCGATGATTGTCGATGATAGTGGATGATAGTCGATGATAGTCGATGATAGTTGATGATAGACGATGATAGTCGATGATAGTCGATGATAGTTGATGATAGTCGATGATAGTCGATGATAGTCGATGATAGTTGATGATAGTCGATGATAGTTGATGATAGTTGATGATAGTCAATGATAGTTGATGATAGTCGATGATAGTTGATGATAGTCGATGATAGTTGATGATAGTTGATAGTTGATGATAGTTGATGATAGTTGATGATAGTCGATGATAGTCGATGATAGTTGATGATAGTTGATGATAGTCGATGATAGTCGATGATAGTTGATGATAGACGATGATAGTTGATGATAGTCGATGATAGTTGATGATAGTCGATGATAGTTGATGATAGTCGATGATAGTCGATGATAGTTGATGATAGTTGATGATAGTCGATGATAGTTGATGATCGTTGATGATCGTTGATGATAGTCGATGATAGTTGATGATAGTTGATGATAGTCGATGATAGTTGATGATCGTTGATGATAGTCGATGATAGTTGATGAGTTGATGATAGTTGATGATAGTTGATGATAGTCAATGATAGTCGATGATAGTTGATGATAGTTGATGATAGTCGATGATCGTTGATGATCGTTGATGATAGTCGATGATAGTTGATGATCGTTGATGAGTTGATGATAGTTGATGATAGTTTATGATAGTTGATGATAGTTTATGATAGTCTATGATAGTTGACCATCGTTACTCTCGCTAAAAGCTTTCACATACTTAACACAATTTCAATGTTTCAAAACTGAACTTGGTGTATTCGTGTCCTCCTACAGGAAAGTCCTCCTTGTTTTATTTCAGTTGACTGTTGGTAGAAAGAAGGCAGTGACAAGCACACGCTAGCTACAACAAAAGGTAGTACACCAAAGCAGACATGGAGGTACTTGTCAGTACTAGGGAGTAAGTGAGTAAGGGCACAGCATCAAGTCAGTGTCTCCTTGCCACGCCCCCACTCAGCACTCACAATGTTGAGGCACACAAAAACAGAAAAACCAGAAAAGAAGACATTGGGGTTGTCAGGAATCTACCGCGTTTCCTGTGTCGAGAAGGAAGTTCAAGTAAGCTTTGAGGAGAAAGTGCGGTGTGGAAGCAGGAAGAGAGGATGCGTGCGGAGGCGTTGCTCTCCAGGAACCTCTCCACTCACCCCGACAGCGGAGTCGCCATGATGTCACCGCCTGTCGCCATAATCCTTGCTGACATTCTTGCCTCTCCCCTGGGCTGCAGGGGGGGCGGGGAGGGGCAGCCGTTTCCTCACCCGGGGGGGCGGCCACCTCCTGTTAGAGATGGGGGGGGCACGGTGACTCACCACATGACCTTTCCTCCATCTTTCTTTCCATCATCATCATCCATCGCCTCTACCAGCTCCTAACATCTGCCACCTGTGAAGACAAAGACTACCACCATGTTTTTGTCTGCTCCAGTGTCAAACTGTCACCTCTGAAAGCCAAAATATCAAAACATTTACATTCAACACAGCAAAATATTACTTGCTAAATGTTTACATTGCTGCCAAAGCCAATCTGGATCACATCTGGATTCAACTTGCTTGATAGCATAGCATGTGTGAACGCACACAGAGCACACAAACATCATGTTAACTTTTTTGTTGTGTTTGTTTCAGGTGTGTCGACTTGCTGCAAAGAGGAGTCATGAATGATTGACACGTTCCTCTGTGAGGACGGTGAGGATGGACTGGTGAGAAAGGTACTCCCGGGACATCCCGGGACATCCCGGGACATCCCGGGACATCCCGGATCATCGGATGGCTTCTTCCGGAAGAAGGTTCCAATGTTGACGTTTGCTTTGAACGTTGCATCCAAGTATAAACACGTTAACCACCTAGCTTAGCCTTGCTAACAAGTGAGGACACAAGGTGACGGGAGTCTGCTTTCCATGCCAGTCGTCGTACTGGAAGCTAATCTATGCTAAGATAACATTTATTTATGGAATGTTTTGTGTTGACTTGCCGCTTGTCTCCTTGAGGCAAGGAAAGGACTGATGGGATTACATGGAAGCACGTCCACAGAAGACATATTTGTTGTAATGAGATCAGGTGGTGTTAGAGATGATTGTTTTAGAGATCATTACGCTGATCCTCTTGGAAGAGACATGAAGGGTCCTCCGACAGACACACGGAAAGGACAAGAGAAAGATTAGCAGGAAATGTTCAGTAAGGAAATAAAGGAATAAACGAGGATGGCATCAAAAGTTTAGAACATCTTTCTTTTTACCAGTTTGACGCTCGAGAAAAGCAAACTCCACCAAAGGAAACGTATCACTTGTGTTTAGGAGAGTTCTTGGACTTTTAATGTTATGAGTCCACTGGGCCGGCGCCGAGTGTCGCCAATAAGGTGCCTAGTGGCGTGCAGTGGCTCAAACTGCCTCCCAACTGGCTCGTGGTGGCCCGTAACGGCGGCAAGAAAATGTCAAAATGTTTAAAATCTTCATCACGCCACTTGCATCAAGCAATCGGCGCCACGTGTTCACCAAGTGGAACCAAATGTCTCAAACAATCCGCCTATTGGAATCCACTGGAATGCAATGGCGCCAGCCAAGTTGCGGCAATGATGCTAGGAGTCCACTGGGCCGGCGCCAGTTGGCACCAAAGATTATGTGATTGGCGTGTAGTGGCTTAGTGGCTGTAGTTGCATGCTGCAACTTGGCTCGCGCCATTACATTCCAGTGGATTCCGATAGGTGGATGGTTTGTGACATTTGGTTCCCCTCGGTGGACACTTGCATCAAGCGATTTTAAACATTTGGACATTTTCTTGCCGCCAAACTCAACTTTTGCCGCCGTACCGTGTCACCACGAGCCAGTTGGGAGGCAGTTTGAGCCACTGCACGCCACTAGGCACCTTATTGGTGACACTAGGCGCCACAGCACATTGCAATAGCGCCAACTGGCACCAACTGGCACCAACTGGCACCAACTGGTGCCGGCCCAGTGGACTCCTAGCATACCAACGCTCTCTGTTACGAAGTACAATAGTCAATAAAGTTGGCATGAAAAGAATACGATACTATACATACTATGTATTTACATAGAATATTCTTGGTATTTTCCAACGCTACAAATTGATAGTGATACTTCCAGAGCAGTATGTAGGGTGCAAATAGCAGTAGTTGGTCATATAAATATGGATAACTCATAAAGTAGTGCATCCATCCAGTATAAAGGGGTCAGCTCGTGGGGGTTGGGAGTGAATATTATTATTATTATTATTTTTATTAAATGTTCCAGAGTTTGACAGCCAGAGGGAAGAAGCTTTTTGTGTCTGCTTGTTTTGGCAAACAGTGTTCTGGATCGCCTACCGGGGGGGGAATTGGAACAGTTTGTGGGCGGGCGGGGTGTGAGCGGTCTGCAGAGATGTTGCCTGCCTTCTCCTTCTTCTTCTCATCGTCAGATTAGTGTATCGCTACGGTCCTGGTACTGCGTGTCTGCATTTAAAGTATTCAACTCATGGAAACATATGTTCCCACAGAATCTACCTCACGGAATTCATCTTTTACCATCCAATCAGGTTGAAGACCAAACAACATGGCCGGGGATTACATTTGTGCGCACCAAATTCTGGGCTTTTTTCAATGACTAAGCCTTGTCAAACTAGTCTTATTTTATTTCAAAAACCAAACAAGTCACTGGACTAACCGGTGCCTAGGATTTGTAAGGACGCTGAAATGTGACGTCAATGACTTGGGGCACGACTCGACCGATCTTGTCTTGACTCCAGATTCAAGTCTTGGCACTTAGGGTTAGGATTAGGGTGCAAAACACTGACTTTCTGTCACCTCGTCTACAAAGTACGTCCTCAGCCGGGATTTCAAATAGGACTTTAATTTAGTTCTCGGCTAGGACTTCAAGTTAGACCTTGGGTAGGACTTTGGTTTTGATTATTTTAGGTAGGACTTCAGACATTGTATTGTCTGTATGACGCGGTATCTTCAGACCTTCAGTATAAAGTCTATGTCTATACCAAATCCTCAAAGACAGTTGGTGCAAGTATCACAACATTCAAGTTAAAGCTAAGAAAGTCCTTCTCAGATTTCTCCGAGACGTAAGACCAGGTTAGACCAGGTTAGACCAGGTTAGACCAGGTTAGACCAGGTTAGACCAGGTTAGACGGGGCCTTTTCTGTGGTCGGCCATAAGCTGTGGATGGCTATTTTCTGCCTGGCTGCATTCTATGAGTCAAAGGTTTGTACACACCCTATGACCTTGGATTGACCTTGGATGTGCCCTCGCATTGAACCATTTTCCAGACCAAAACGCTGGGACGACATGGGTAAGACAGAGAGCATGTTTATTGGCGTCTGTCACTGCGCTGTGAAATGTCGAACAACACACGTCTGATTCTGGCGTCTGGGTGGAAAAGCAGACACGAGAAAGAGAGAAAACATTCCAGCAGCTTCCAAGACGGAAGACGTGAAAAACCGTAAGATGAAAGAAATGTTCAGTAATACAAAACAACAAACAAAAAGTATCTGGCTGATCTGGAAATTCTTTTTTTCTTCTTTTTGGAATGTTTAAAATGAAATATTTCACAACAAAGTAATTGAAATCAAATAAATAGAACCAAAATAAATAACAGTAGTAGTGACTGTAGTAATAATGCCGATACAGTAAGAACTGTAATGTGTCACTACACAACATCATCCTTTTGAAAGCATCACAAGGACGAGGGAAAGGGCGATGAGAGATCTGGGAACAGACACTACAGGGAGGAACTGGAAAAAAAGTTGGGAAGAGGAGGGCAAGAAGGTGGAAGGTCATTGGAAGGTTGGATTTTCCAGAAGCAGAGCTGATGAAGAACCGTTGACCTCTGCAGCATGAATACGGTTTGGAGGTGTTCTCAACACAACATTTTAGATCATGGATCATGTTTAGGATAGGACTGGTCCACTTTGGGAACGCCCCTTACTGATTGGACGTGAGGGCCGTGTCTCAAATGGAACACTCGCCTACTTTGGAGGGCATCAATCAGAACCTCCAGGATTGTGCCGTTTCTGGCAAATTCAGCCAATCTCTGCAAATTATGCGCGACCTTGCAACCCATCCCCAAAACGTCCCGTACAAAATGTGTCCCGGGGCAAATGCACACGTCACCTGTCTAAACAAGCCAAACGTGTCCCTGCATGGCCCACTCGGTTCCCTGCGGGTGATAAGCGCTCATTTACCACCTCCAGGCTTCCCCGGTGACGTGATGAACTTTGTGCAATGTGACGGAGCAGACATCGATCTATAAGGGAACCTTTTGGTCACCCTCACATTGGGCGTGACTGTTAAATAACCCGCCATGGGGCCAAAGTGCCAGCAATGACAAACACTCACGAATTCCATCTAGAAAATGTTTTTTTTGTAACAGATTCATTGGATTTACATGATTTCCTTTGGGGAGAAATTGTCTTGTCTTTTGGTCGGTTGTAACTTGCTACCAAAGACGCATTTACTGTATTTTCTGGAGTATAAGTCGCACAAGGCCAAAATTGGGTAGAAAAGGTAGAAAAAACATACATAAGTCGTACTGGAGTATAAGTGGCATTTTCTGCGGGTAATTTATTTTCCAAACTACTTGACCAAAACAGACATTAGGTCCTCTTGGAAGGCAAGTTGTACCAATAAAAGAATAGAGAACAGGCTGAATAGGTGTAAGATATGCTAACACAATGCTTATTCAGCTACACTAAACATAAACATGAACACAAAAGGTGTCCAGTGTTTATGGAACATTAAGACTTTTTTCATGTATAAGTCGCTCTGGAGTATAAGTGGCAGGAACAGCCAGCCTATGAAAAAAGTGCGACTTATAGTCCGGAAAATACGGCATACATGGTTTTTTTGCGCTAGAGGCAAAGAGAGGTGATGACGCAACTCCACAATAAAAGAGAGCACTTTGTCCAAACCATCAAAAATAGTCCGGAACCAAGATGAACGGCTTTTCCAACATGGTTGGGATTGAATGAGTTCAAGTTCCACCGTAAATCAAGGTTTCAGGTAAGAGTACAGATTGGGGCCAGCGCTACGTGGTCTTACTGACTGAGCGTACGGGCCCAAGTGTTCCATTTGACCCACAGCCGGCGTGTCGGCCAGGAGGTCTTTTCACTGCTAGCATTCAAACATCAATCATCTTGCAGAAGACATGCAAAGAAAGCAACTAGAATTTCAAAAAGCAACAACGTGCATGACCTCTGCATCCCCGACGTCATAGATAACATTTGTTTAAAAAAAACAGTCAATAGAAACATATATATATATATATTCTTAAAAAAGATACAACATTCAAGTGCTTGTCAAAAGGAAATATTTGAAAATGCTTCTTTTCAAAGTGTGTGTAAAAGTATCAGTTGTATTCTTTGTGATATATTTCCTATTTACATCATCCTAGAAATGAATATTCTGGGATGTTGGAAGCTCAATTCGTTTTTATCAAGACGGGATGGCTGGAAATGAAAACCAGACTAAATGTTTCTAGAATCAAAGGAAATCTGATTCATCTGATTGTTTCTGGTGGAACTTCTTCAAATATCATCGCGTCCTTTCAACTGAGATGCAAGCGTTCTAGTAGAAAAATTGGAGACAGGAAAAGGAGGGCAAACTCTGTTAGCATGATGAGCTAAGTATGCTAACAAGAGTTCACCGACCCCGCTAGCTAGTTTCGAGTCTTCGTCCAACTTCATGTAAAGCTCGAGGTCAACAATATCAATATTAGCTTGGAATATTCAACATTATTTTGAACAAAACCCCATTTAGCACATTAGCATGCTGCAGATAAGAACTAAGGAATGGATGCTACATGATGAGATGCTAGCTAACGTGACATCAAGTCCAATTAGGGTGGTAAATATAAACAGCATGCTACTACGTTGTTCAAACACACCTAGGGGGCCCCAACTGGGTACATCTCTTAGCAGCTAACGTTAGCTTATGAAACCAGGAAACAATCCATCACAATCAATTTGTGTTCATGAATAAGACTTGCATAGCTCTGCACCACGTTTCAATCTTGAAGAGCGTCACAATATTACAAAAATAAAATGCTGCTGAGGAGCCACTGAGCAAGGCACTTACCTCCTCCTACACACCCCTCGCTGTGGCAGAGGATGCACTCAGAGGACCACAGCATGAACAACCAGCAGGCGGCGCCGTTCCTCCTTTCAGTCCAGTACTGAAAGCCAGATCACGGACATAGCAATGGGGGGGGGGGTTAGCTTGTTTACTTCCAGGACAAGCTAATATGTCGGCCCCGACTGGTTTGGCGCTTGAACGACAAAGCGGCATGTTTGTTAATTGTGCCTTAAATCTTTGCAAGGTGACTCCAAGTCGACATCAGGACGACGCCATCGCTCTGCTCCGTAGCGCGCTAGCTACTCTAAGTACTTCCTGCCATTTGTCACACATGCAGAGGAATGCATAGCCAAATTGGGGGGGGGGGGGGGGACTTCGAAATGGACCTCCACACAGGAAGCAGCAAGAGCATCAACTGGACAGCAAATGCCCGCCCCCTGTCAATCAGTCAACTCTAGGCTAGGCTACGTTCACACTGCAGGTCCATCTAGCCATTCATTTTCTATGCTGGAGCCTATCCCAGCTGAGTTATGGGCGAGAGGCGGGGTACACGCCAGGGTTGTCCTCACATATAGACAACCAATCTCACACTCACGTTCATACCTGGACAATTTACAGTCGCCAATCAACCTAATGTGCACGTTTTTGGAATTGGGGGGTCGGGTGCAGGGGGGGGGTAACCGGAGAAACCCCACGCTCGCACGGGGAGAACATGAAAAGTCCACACAGATTATTCAAAACCCCAAAAATGGATGCTGTCAGTGAAGCGACTCACGTTGTCGTCTTCCACGCAAACATTTTCACATCAAATGCAAAACGAGTAACAAAGTAGCAAAGTGACAAAGTAGCAAAGTAACAAAGTAGCAAAGTAACAAAGTAACAAAGTAGCAAAGTAGCAAAGTAACAAAGTAGCAAAGTGACAAAGTAGCAAAGTAACAAAGTAGCAAAGTAACAAAGTAACAAAGTAGCAAAGTAGCAAAGTAACAAAATAGCAAAGTAACAAAGTAACAAAGTAGCAAAGTAGCAAAGTAACAAAGTAGCAAAGTAGCAAAGTAGCAAAGTAGCAAAGTAACAAAGTAACAAAGTAACAAAGTAACAAAGTAACAAAGTAACAAAGTAGCAAAGTAGCAAAGTAACAAAGTAACAAAGTAACAAAGTAGTAAAGTAACACAGTAACAAAGTAACAAAGTAACAAAGTAACAAAGTAGCAAAGTAGCAAAGTAACAAAGTAACAAAGTAACAAAGTAACAAAGTAGCAAAGTAGTAAAGTAACAAAGTAGCAAAGTAACAAAGTAGCAAAGTAACAAAGTAGTAAAGTAACATACCCTGCAGTGTGAACACAGTATGGTTTCATACTGGTTTCATTTCATGTCATAGCGTTTGTGTGTTCGCTATAAATGTACAGTATATAAAGTACAATGACTACAAAAGGGACCTAAAGGGGAGCCTTGAGGCGCTCCTAATGGAAGGTCTACGACAGTGACTCATACTTGGATGACTTGTAGCTAGTGTTGTGTTTAAGTGTATCATTATTGGCGTGAGGAGATGTATAAAAATAACCTAGCTTCTCTCGGATGCTCTCGCTGCTCCATGCGAGCTAACGCTAACAAACCTTTTTAGCAGAGGATGTGAGCGCCACCAAAAGTAGAAAGGATGATTAATCGATATAGAAAAGACACGTCAATCTTTCGGCTGCCAGTTGTAGTATTTCACGTAGCAGGCAACGAGAAGTGAAAGAGAGGGCAGACTTTGAAACATGCTCCTTCGGTCTTTGTAGCGCTACCAGTATGCTAACCCTGGATGTCCACGTCTGAAACCTGTTTGACGTCCATTAAACGTTCCTCTGCATGCACCGAGTGTGAGTGTGTGTGTGAGTGTGTGTGAGTGTGAGTGTGTGTGAGTGTGTGTGTGTGGCAGGCCAGAATCCAGCTGGACATGCATAGACGGGTATGTACAATCAGTGTGCAAACGTTTAGCAGCAACGTGAGTGGACCCAGGAACCTGGACCCAGGATTCCGGGGGTCTGGTTCGTCCACCTCGCTGGCTCAGCTGTCTTCAGAGTCCGGCGAGACCGGCCTGGAAACCGTAAAAATGTCTTGCCGTCGTACTTTGGTCTTCGGGGTGGGGGCCGGGGCCGGGGCCGGGGCCAGGGGCGCCGTAGTCACCCTGCGCTTGTCTGAGAGGAGTTTTATGATCTCGGCCACCTGACCCTCCAGCGCCCCCAGACGCCCCCCCAGACTGTGGATGTTCTCCCGGAGCTCCAGCCGGGTCTCGTGCAGCGCCGCCTGCAGGGCCTGCTCAGGGACGGGGCAGAAGGGGTGAGGGGACGCCAGCGAGGGGGGGCTGTGCAGGAGCGGGGTGGCGGCGGCGGGGGTGCGCACCTCCCCGGCACGGTCAATGCGTAACTCGCTCTTGGTTATGCCGCTGTCGCACGAGTCAGTCTTCCGCAACGGGTTGGCGCCGGACACGCCCCCCTCCTCTATGTCCCCGCTCCGCCCTCCCTCTTGAACTTTGACCTCCTGGGAGAGCATCTCCACGGAAACGGCCTTGTTGCTCAGCCCGTCAACGTGGCGGGCCTCGGCGGGCGCCATGTTGCTTTTCAGACGCATCCAGCCGCCGGTCCTGAGCGGCGGACTGGTGCACACCTTCAAGGTGACGCTCGGATCGCCGGGCCGTAGGTCCAGCGCGGTATTCTGCTTGGCGGGGGTCTCGCTGTAGACCACCTGAGACACGGTGAGCACGCTGCTGCTGGGCGGGGCTCCGTTTTGAAGGTGCGCCCGCCGCAGGCTGGGAGGCAGGGAGTGTTGCAGGCTGGAGTGGCCCAGCTGCAGGCTGTGGGGGTGCAGGTGCTGGTTCTTGTCCGGGTCCGAATGCAAGGCGGCGCCGCTGGTGGTGGCGGTGGCGGCGGCGGCGGCGGCGCCTTGGATCCGCAGCTCCTTCTGCTGTTTGAATTTCTGGAAAAGCTTGCGGACGGGATGATCCTGAGGGATGGTGAGCTGCACCTCGTTCTTGGCTCGCTGGCGCTCCTCCTCCTCCTTCTTCACCTCACTGATCTTGCGGAAGATGATCTGAAGACAGCCGAGAAGAAGCACGCACTGTTATGCAAACGTCTTACCAGGAATACCAGGAACAATCATCTTGTGCCGTGACTTCCTGTGACAGACATCAGTCAGTGTTGACTTTGCGGATGTAAATGATACAGCCCCCCCCCCCCCCCCCAACCCCCCCAGCCTGTGAGGCGCCAGCTTCTCCTCTGGCTCCTCTTCCTGGCTAATTACACCCTGAAACACCCGCCAGGCAGCCGGCGCTTATTCCCGCTTAAATGACCTCCGGCACAATCAATACCTGACACTTCATCTGTACTCCCTCCTGACCTGAACCTCCACGTCTGCTGCTCATCCAGCCTGGGACCCCCCTCCCCCTCCCCCCATATTAGTGTTCATTGTTAGCTAGCCGCAGGATGAACACTTTCACTAAATTAACGACGGAGTGCAGAGCCAGGATGAAATGAGGAAGCTCCTGGGAGGAGAAGAGCTTTTCCACCAGAAATAAGCAAACTGCGGCCTGTGAAGCTTTATGTTTGTTTTTTTAAACCTTTAACACGGAATGCTATTTTTAGCGTAATAATTCCCATGGTTTGTGAAGCGACAGACTCTGGTCATACACGGGTCATTACCGTGTAGCCACGTTCTTTTTTACAACCTTTAACATGAAAGTTCTAGTCGGTAATAGAATGAGCAATGCTATTTTTAGACTCTAGTGATACGGGTCATGATGGCAACCATGGGTACAAAGCAGAGTGGGGGTTTGTTTACAGGGTCACAGACAATAAGCTTCTCTATGACAAAGCTGCGGAAAAGCCCAGTGGAACCTTAGTTTTGGTGATCAATTCATTCTATTGGAAATGAGGTCAATCCAATCAATTTGGTTTAGGTTTGCTTTTTTTTTAATCTTTAACATTGAATGCTATTTTTTATGTCATTATTGGCAGTTTTACTGCTGTGTTATTGTGGGTTAGGGTTATCTATCTATCTAGCCATCCACCCACCCACCCATCCATCTATGGTCCCAGACATTGAAACATAAGATACAGCAATTAGAACTGTGTAGAAAACCATTCCAAATGCATATACATAACAAAAGAAGAAGTAATAAACATTGAATGTCAGCTTTGTTTGGCCCCATGGTGAGTCATTCTTGTGGTGTAACTATTGTTAGTTAGTAAAGAGTCAAATGCTGTTGTCGTGATTGGCAGGTGACAGAGCTGGGAGACGATGACGTCCGGTTCCTGTTGCCAGGTGATAGCATGCTAACACTAGCATGCTAACAGGCACTTTACCCAAGTCACAAACACAGTTGGACTCATGCAGTGTATTAGTAACACCCCAAGACTGACTCGCCAACGTTTGGTTTGGACATCCATGAGTGCAAATATCGAACTGATTGAAAGACACCCCCCAGCCCCCAGCCCCCAGCACCCCCGCTCCCCCAGCGAGTTCTGCAGCTTTACCAATTGAGTGCAAATGAGTTTTCTATCAATAAATGCACCAATTATGGCAATTAGAAGCACAAAATGGTGAGTTTTCCCACAAAACCAAATAATGGTTTGAGAAAATGAAATCGTGAAAAGTTTATGGAAGACATACGTCACAGATGGAAGAGCCTGATAAAACATTGATTTTATGGAGCGCTTATTTATTTGTTTCACCCTGTACCCACCCAAAGCACTTCTTGGTGCTGGTGGTAAGTTACATCTGTAGTCACAGCTGCCTAACATGAGGCATAACGTTGGTAAATGAAGTCATGAAAGAAGGGAACAAGGTAACTAGGAACTACAGCTAGAATCCTAGCAGGACTTGGTTAAAGGTCCTGTTATTTTTTTAAATTCAGTTGAAGAATCTGCAAGGATACACCGGATACTCTTTTCCCTCCTTTTTTGCAGGTGGTATGAAATGGTTTCGCCATGTTAAGGTGTCTTGCGCCTTCAGGGCCGTCCTTGTCTTATTACCTCTAAAAGTCGGTTCCTAAGTAGGAAAGGTCAGTCGCTTCACGCTGAAGTCGTTCTAGCTAACAAGTGTGAAGGCAGCAGCGTTGCCGCAGGTGATAATGAGTCTCAGGTTCAAAGTGATGCCAGCCTTGAGGTTGCCACGGTTACGGGGCGGCGAGTGGGCGCATGGAAAAGTCTGATTCAAGTCCAGTAAGTTTGTGGTCACAATGTGGGGAACTGAAAATACACACAAAAGCCACACCGGGAAGGGGAAGGTGTGATGGAACAAGCCTAACTCCACGTTGCACACTGGGCAAAGAAAGAACAATGTTTGGGGACCCCCACAGCAAAGACGGGTACCATACAGACGTTTGTATTTATTGCAGTCGACAAGTGTTTCTGTGGCTTTGTGTTGCTCACACGAGACGTGGACAAAGGGTTTTTTTCACTGACATAATGTACATTTTACCTTTGACATCAACGAGGTTAAAGTAGTGGCAGTACTTCCATTTGGCAAACGCTGTCTTCTCACTGGCGTCCTCCTCACTCGCCATCTCTCACTATCGCACTTTGGACGTCCTCTAAAAACACTATGCTACTAAACCTTAGCCAATCCTTATTGGTTATGTGCTCTAAACACCCGCCCACTCAACTTCTCTGATTGGCCGGGGACGCAATCTTACTAAACCTTAGCAATCGTCATTGCTTATGTGCTCTAAAGACCCGCCCACCCAAGTTCTCTGATTGGCCGAAGACGCAACTTTACTAAAACCTGAGCCAATCCTCATTGCTTATGTGGTTATGTCCCCCCTCCCTTGTCATTCTGCAATACTCTCAGCGCTGCATATTAGTAATGAAGTCGGTGATATATTTTTAGGCGGCTTCAGTAACGTGCGGTAACGAGGTGTCGAAAATGGTAACGGCGTTATGCTGACAGTACAACAAATTAGTTAGATTACCCGTTACTGGAAAAAGTTTTAAACACCGTTATTCGGTATCATGACGGACAGCTTTTGTAAAAAGTCCGAAATGAAGTATGAACTTTGTATTTGAACTTGCAAGGTGAAATACTTATTTCCCTGTGCTGTATAACAAAGTCATGGTGTAGGCGCCATCTCATGTGGTCATGTGATCACACACGTGAACGTGACCTGGCAAGCTGCTGCTGCTGTGATGGTGATGATGATGATGATGATGATGATGGTGGTGGTGCAGGTCACTACGGCGACCATAAAAAGTTAATGTGGACGTTTGAAGACGCTGGTGTAAAAGCTCTCAAGGTGATGACCATCTCGTGGGAACTAATGGAATATTTCCCGTAAAACTACTCCACACGCCTAATGTGATGAAATACTAGTGAAGTACTACTACGTTTACGTTGACAGAGGGAGTGTCTGAAGTCCGGCTGCTCGTGACGTAGCCAGCATTCATTTCAGTGCCGACCGCACACGAAGATTGGAAGGAATGATGTCAACTTTTTTCCCAGAGATTCCAGAAGGAGACGCTAGCTAACGTCGACTCGCCGCTGTTTAAATATGCATGAGGCGAGCAGTCGGGGTTTATTTAGGGTGTCGCACTCCGACTGACTGATGTTTTCATTTGGCCAAGCACGTTTGTGACTGGAGGCAAAGAAAACAGGAAGTTGTGGCGCTCATAAATCACAGCGGCCACGGCGGCACAGGAAACGATGACGTAATATTACAGTAGAGCAACATGGTGGACATGCAATGTTTCCTTGACTGGACTGCACTGCAGCCTTTTAGCGCCAGAAGGATATTCCGGCTAATCAAACACTGGGGAAATTAAGAGATGAACACCACAGCAGAATAATTGCATCCCCGGTCCTGCTGCATTATGCAGACCACAGGTTGATGGTACTACGCCGGAATGGGGAAATATGCATCCATATAACGATGGAATCCAATAAGCCGGGGCTCAACTTGTGGCCATTAAACAGACAACAAAGTTGGCGGCGAGCAGCAGCTGACAGCCGCTCACTTTGTGGCAAAAGAAGCCTCAATGCCGATTGGCCAAAGGCCATTAAATGGCATCAAGACCACGCTGCTCGAGTCCAGACGGTTTTATCAGTAAATACGTCTTTGGGAGCCAACGAGTTCATCATAACAAAGACAGTCATGGAAAGTGGAATGATTGACAGCCATCACTCCACCTCTGAGCGTCCTAATGGACGTCTCGCCATGTGATGTCAACCCTGGCGACTTTTTACCGCCGTGATGCTCGGCATGCTAACGCGGCGCTGCCGGCGGTCGCACGCCAGCGTGGCCGCCTGCTCGTTCATCATTGGAATTGTCCGGCAGGAAGCGGCTGGCGGGGGCGTGCGAGCATGACGGCGTGCCACCTGTTTGTCTAGCATGATGCAGCAAAGGCATTACCAAGCTTGTGGGGGAGGGGGGGGGGCATTTTACATCGGTCCAAATATTAGACATGCTCTACAAATATAAGAGCATCATTCCACCACTTCAACTTCAACAACTTGACTAATGCAGCTGTGCTCCTTGTCTGTAGCATAAACCTAGCTAGCGATATCATAACATGGTTTTATTCATGGCATGTTCAACAAGTATTGGATCCCTAATAAAATCCCTCATTGAAACACAGGCTACTGTCGCCACCGTGACATCACTTCCTGTCCGCCACTCACTCTGCTCCCCCAGGGAACACATTTATAGCATCATTTTTGCCTTAGATGGTTCATTTACTCTTACTATGTTCACTATATAGGAGTAATACAAGTGTAAAGTGACTATAGGGGTGTTAGTTCCTGTCTTGAGGGCTCTAATGTTAAATAACATGTAGAAGGTAGTAATGATGCACGACTATGGAAATATTGTATTCATAAATAAGGGATCCAAAGTGCGAAAATGAGGGACTCCTGTATTTAAATAAATGAATTCATATTTTTATGAACTATTTATGAAATCCATTATATTAGTATAAACTAATATATAAGTAAACATATATTAGTATATAACTATTAGTATATTAGTATAGAACTATTGTTCTATTATTTCTGCTGTTTTTTTCATTCATTCATTCAAACTCCACATCGTGATGGCCAAGGGTGGAATCGAACTCGGGTCTCCTAACTGCGAGGTCTGTGCGCTAACCACTCCTCCTCCTTTTAATAGTAAAAAAAATCAATGAATAGGAATAATAAAAATGGCATTTAAAGTAAAACCAAGACAAAATGACACATGTCATGTGACAGGGATGAGGAGACGGACGCGTCGGTTGCGTCTGCACGTGTCCTCCGATGACAGGATGAAGGCGGGCGTCTCATAAAGATGATGGAGATGCGGCGGAGGCCTCTTAGCTTTTAGGTGTCATAAAATGTTGACGAGAGGCTGGCAGAGAGAAGCTGATGGCGTTTAAAGACAACAAAGCTGATCATCAAATGTGGAAATGGGAAATGAAACGCTGCAATATCCATACATCCATATATCCATACATCCATATATCCATACATCCATATATCCATACATCCATATATCCATACATCCATATATCCATACATCCATATATCCATACATCCATATATCCATACATCCATACATCCATATATCCATACATCCATACATCCATATATCCATACATCCATATATCCATACATCCATATATCCATACATCCATATATCCATACATCCATATATCCATACATCCATATATCCATACATCCATATATCCATACATCCATATATCCATACATCCATATATCCATACATCCATATATCCATACATCCATATATCCATACATCCATACATCCATATATCCATACATCCATATATCCATACATCCATACATCCATATATCCATACATCCATATATCCATACATCCATATATCCATACATCCATATATCCATACATCCATATATCCATACATCCATACATCCATACATCCATATATCCATACATCCATATATCCATACATCCACCATACATCCATACATCCATATATCCATACATCCATATATCCATACATCCATACATCCATACATCCATATATCCATACATCCATAAATCCATATATCCATACATCCATATATCCATACATCCATACATCCATTCATCCATATATCCATACATCCATACATCCATTCATCCATATATCTATACATCCATACATCCATACATCCATATATCCATACATCCATTCATCCATATATCTATACATCCATATATCCATACATCCATATATCCATACATCCATATATCCATACATCCATATATCCATACATCCATTCATCCATATATCCATACATCCATATATCCATACATCCATATATCCATTCATCCATATATCCATACATCCATATATCCATACATCCATATATCCATACATCCATATATCCATACATCAACACGTTCAATGTAATACAACATCATCTTTAATGGCACCTAAGTGCCGAAAGAAGGCTGAGCTGATGCCCATGATGGATGCCCATGATGCCCATGATGGCCATGATGCCCATGATGGATGCCCATGATGGATGCCCATGATGCCCATGATGGATGCCCATGATGCCCATGATGGATGCCCATGATGCCCATGATGCCCATGATGGCCATGATGCCCATGATGGATGCCCATGATGCCCATGATGGATGCCCATGATGCCCATGATGCCCATGATGGATGCCCATGATGCCCATGATGGATGCCCATGATGGATGCCCATGATGCCCATGATGGATGCCCATGATGCCCATGATGGATGCCCATGATGGATGCCCATGATGCCCATGATGGATGCCCATGATGCCCATGATGCACATGATGGATGCCCATGATGCCCATGATGCCCATGATGCCCATGATGCCCATGATGGATGCCCATGATGCCCATGATGGATGCCCATGATGCCCATGATGCCCATGATGGATGCCCATGATGCCCATGATGGATGCCCATGATGGATGCCCATGATGGATGCCCATGATGCCCATGATGGATGCCCATGATGCCCATGATGGATGCCCATGATGGATGCCCATGATGGATGCCCATGATGGATGCCCATGATGGCCATGATGCCCATGATGGATGCCCATGATGGATGCCCATGATGGATGCCCATGATGGATGCCCATGATGGATGCCCATGATGGATGTCCATGATGCCCATGATGGATGCCCATGATGGATGCCCATGATGGATGCCCATGATGGATGCCCATGATGCCCATGATGGATGCCCATGATGGATGCCCATGATGGATGCCCATGATGCCCATGATGGATGCCCATGATGGCCATGATGCCCATGATGGATGCCCATGATGGATGCCCATGATGGATGCCCATGATGCCCATGATGGATGCCCATGATGCCCATGATGCCTGCGTTCTTCAAGGCAGGACGTTTCATCACAGCTGCACTGAGCTTGACATGTCCACTTTATTAGGTACATTTGAGCTGGGGGGTGGGGGTGGGGGGGTCCCGTGCTAGACCGGCTTTTAGTAGTCTGCTCACGCCTCTTGTGGTCCCACCAGATGTACCGTGAGATGTAATAGCTGAAACATTCCGTAGCTGTGGGGACTTTAATCCCACGTGGTTCGGGAAGAAATGACACGTGCTGGCGAAGGGGCGCCTTCGTTCCTCTGCTGATTAAATTCTCGATGTTGCTTGGTTATTTGCTCTCTCCCACCGAGCAGCAGCAGCAGCAGCAGCAGCAGCTTGCCGATGATGGATGGACGCTGGATTGAGTCCAACAACAAAAGCGGGACGTGACTATTGACTGGAGAAAACATGAAATAGCAAAGATGCTAAAAATAGTAGCCATGACGCTGCGGGTGTTTACTGTAGGATGACTCCTCCTTGTCGGTCAAGCCGCGACTGGAATGTTCATTCCCGTTTGCTCCGGTGGCTCTGTTATGGGAATTTAATTTGATGTCTTCACGGGATCCAGTCCAGGATGAACCGAAGTCAGCTAGGATAGGCTCCGGCTTGTCTTCCACCTGCTACAGCCACGAGCTAATGGGCTCCAACCGCCATCACCAGATGGCCCCCAAACACCAGCATCATCAACTGGGCTGGAAGCAGCTGTTCATCCACAGAGCATCCCAAACATCCCAAAAACATTACCCTGCCAAAATCCTACAAACACTGATGCAAGCGAGGACCATCGGGACCCATACCTCAAACCCGAAGGGCTACTCAAACTAGACATGAGAGTTTTGGCTCTTGGAGGGGAGCCGGATCTTGGTGAGCCGTTCCTTTCAAAGAGCCGTTCAAAAAACTGTCATTTCATTCATTCATTTTCCACCGCTTATCCTCACCAGGGTCGAGGGAGTGCTGGAGCCTATCCCAGCTGTCTTGGGGCGAGAGGCGGGGTCCACCCTGGACTGGTGGCCAGCCAATCCCAGGGCACATATAGACAAACAACCATTCACACTCACATTCATACCTATGGACAATTTGGAGTGGCTAATTAACCTAGCATGTTTTTGGAATGTGGGAGGAAACCGGAGTACCCGGAGAAAACCCACACATGCAAACTCCACACAGAGATGGCCGACGGTGGAATCAAACTCGGGTCCCCTAGCTGTGAGGATAAGCGGTGGAAAATGAATGAAAGAATTCCCAGCTGCGACTCCCATCATTCCCATGGTTCCCGGTAATGAGCCGTTCAAAAGACCGGATTAGTTGGTGAACATCACAACACCAACTCGGACCACACCTTCATATTTGAAGCGTGATTCAGTCTAACGTTGACAGAAACGTGAGCATCCTGCCAAACAGGAAGTTGTTGGACTTTATGGGAGAGATACGTCACAGATTGATCAGCCTGATAAAACATTGATTTTATTTGTTTTACCCTGCACCCACCCAAGGGAAGTGGTGGTGGTAAGTGGTGGTAAGTTACATCTGTAGTCACAAGGTAACTAGGGAACTCCAGCTAGAATCCTATCAGGACTTTGTTAAAGATCCTGGCATTTTTTTAATTACACAGCTTTTCCATTGAAGTGAAGTCAAAAGTTCCAAAGGTTTTCAGAATGACACAAATATTAATGTTCACTAAGTCTGCTGCCCCCGTTTTTATGATGCAAATTGACGTTATGGAGGGTGATAAGACCGACGCCAATTCATTCAAATCTCTTTCTCATGAAAATGAACTTAACACCTCCCCCCCCCGCCCCTCCCTCGAAAAACATTTTGATTTCATTTCCTTGCCGACAAGGAAGAAGCCTGTCGTTGACTGATTGAATAAGAGACAGGAAGTTAAAGGAGGACGCTTCTTGGTACGTCTCAACTTCTGTTGAACTGCTTTGAACAAAATGGCTTCCCAGGCTAAGATATTGCTGCTCGGAAGACTGCGCCTCAAGCCATCATTCACCGATCGCATCATCAAGGACTTCCAGGAGAGAGAGTTCAGTTGCCGTGAAGAAGACTTCAGGGCAACCAAGAAAGTCCAGCAAGCACGTGGACGGTCTCAGAAAGTTCATTCCTCGGTGGGATTGAGGCAGGAGATACTGTAGGTGTTGGACGGCTGAAGACCGGCGTAAAACCATCCAGGAAAAAAGCTCAGTCCGGGGTCGTCATCCTTAAATGGTTCACGTCTGGGGTTTCCAGGTGAGTGGAGTCACTCACATGTTCTCCTAAGATCACAGCCATGAATACACAATGGAACCAAAAGAAGCCCCGAGAGCCACCCAAGAACCGCTTGGTGACACCAAGGCTTTTCCAGCATAGTAAAGCAAAACCAAAGTGGTCACCAACAGGCTTGGGGAACAAAACATCGACATTTTAGGTGCGTGGCCAGGAGACCACCACATTACACCAAGCATTGACAGCATGCCTTGGTAAACTGAAAAGCCAGGGTTATTATCATAATAATAATAATAATAACAACAACATTTGACTAAATATGCAAAAACACTGAACAGCAACATCTGAAACTTGTTTTGGCCATGACTGCTCGGTCTGGATTCCAAATGAATCAAGATGCACAAAGATTCCTCCATGTGCCATCTAATTAACGCATCTAATTAATCTGTCAATTAATCTGCTGTTCCTGCAGTGTGGAAAGTGGCCCCAATTAATCCCATTTTCAACTCCAGTTCCAAAGCCGATGTTCAGAATTAGAGACCAATCAATCAGTGTAATTAATGCCTGTTATATCAAAAATGATGGAAAATGGTCCGACCCTGAAAGTGATTAATCATCTAAATAAGCCAAATCCTCCTCAGCATGCTAAGCAGTTCACGTTTATTCAATTAGGCCGTTTGGTGCGGGTCAACACCTAATTGAACACAATTAGATTTCTGTGAACAAGCAACGTCAAATCCCCGCATGCGGACTGTCAGGCTGGAGTACCACAGGGCTCCATTCTTGGACCCATTTTATTTTCATAAATGTTTGCAAAGACTTCGCTCTCACATTGTATGCAGACCATGCTGTCATTTTGACATAAATGTATGGATAATATTACCTCAGTAGGATTTGAATTCCGCTTTAAAAATAGCTTTTGTTGTTAAATTGGGGATTTTGGCCTGCAGGAATTTTCCTGTATCTTATGAAGGTCATGTTCCACATTTCTATTTTTAGCCACGTGGAGACGCCTTCTGCCAAACAAGCCGCAAGCCTCCTTTAGCTGGTAGCATCTTGGAGAAGAAGCGGCGTCTTCTTGGACGACAAGATGGACCCTCAGGCCTTTGGACTGACTGTCCCACAATGCTTTGAGCCCGGGGGGGGGCATGTGTAACACATACTAGTGCTGGATGTAGGACACCTCAAATAGCAACAAAAGCTTGCCAAGCAGGCTCTCTGCTACAAGTTGGGAGAAAAAAGTCAAAAAGCGGCAAAAAGCATCAATTGTACTTTTTTGTACTAAAAGTGGAACAGGAAGTGTTCAGCCTGTTGCCATGGTTGTCGGCGCTTCAGCAGCTCCTGTCAGCCATCACTGTTAATGACTACATGGAGATCAAGCCGGGCTGTCAGCGCTTTGCAACATCTTCAAAAAACCTCATTATATCATAGATCAATTTGCTGCCAAGCTGAAGTAAATTAGCTCTCATCCAATACGACGGCAAACATCCACTTCCTGTCAGACTGCCTCCAAGAGTAGGATGTCAACAACACAGGAAGGTCCAAACACAAGTTAAAAATAAAATGAAATAAATAATAAATAAATGATAAATCCTAATAAATAGTTTGTCATAAACGAGCGATGGGGATGGACGCTCAGAAGCAAGCGGCGGCAAAGAGCACATTTTGGACCTTTGTCCTCTCCAAAGCTCATCGATCTCGCCATGACAGCTGAGGAGGCGTTTGGCGGCCGCCGGGAGCTCGTAACAGGAAAAGAGCTTTCATAATAAGAGCTCTGGCGACTGGAGGCTTGGATGCAGCGTGACTTCCTCCTTTGGACTATCACATGACCCGTTGGAACGCTTCAATACTCCATGCGGCTTTTCATCCATAAATCAAACCATGAGAGGTTGGACGGGACCCCAGTTGCCCGCCCCCCCAATATTCATATTAACATGACATTTTTATGCTTAAGTTTTCTGCTGGCGGCGCACAAAGCAAAGTCCTAACAGGCATTGCCTGGGACAGCTCTGGAAAGAGGGGGCTTATGTGACCTTTGGCTTCGGGCAAAGGTCATTCACATTTTTTCGCTTGTAAATTTCGGAGAAAATTTTTTGTACTTTATTTTCCTGAATTTACGACGTTACACTCGAAATCTCCGATTTTTTTCTGGACTGTAGTTCTTTACTAACTAATACAGTTACACCACAAGTCTCTGCTTTTCTTTTGAAAATGTAGCCTACATTGCGGCTTTTTGTGTGCTATCTCTATTGGGAAGGTGAAGCAGATGAAACGCTTCGTAATAAATGTGCATATTTTACATCTTGGTCATTTTTCCACATCAACGTAAGACTTTAAAAAGTGCTGAGTTGCTGTAAAAATCCCATCAAGGATTGTAATGCCTTGCTGCATTTTCACATTTAACCTTCGACCCCCGAGCAGTGCCATGGTGGACTCAGCCATGCAGATGCCCACTCAGCATGAAAAGGAAGTTGTCCTCCATCAGTAGGAGTGGTCTTTGGGCACCGACTAGAGAAGAAGCGTTGAGGACGGCAGCGGCCTGCCCCATGGACTCCAAAGAGACAATCATTCTCACTGTGGCTCCTCAAGGACTAGGAAGACTTCAAACACTGCTGGGTCTCGTACGGGTCCTCGGGTGGACAATGGACAGGACTACAGTGTCAAAATGGATCAGATGTCAATCAGATGATTTATTTCCACTTTCAGTCTTGTTGTGCACCACAACAGGAACTAAAAGGCTAAACAACAAGGATTAGGTCGTTTCCACGGCGATACTTCAACGCTGTGTCACTGTAACACAGTCAGACGCCCAAAAGGTAAACAAACCCGTTTACGATATGTTCCACAACGCCGAATGACGCCCAATCAATCTAAAACAGGACAAACTAATGGAGCCCAGATCAATTGATATCTTATTCATCCATTTTCTATGCTGCTTATCCTCACTCGATCCGCAGGGGGGTGCTGGAGCCTATCCCAGCTGACTTCGGGGGACACCCTGGACTGGTGGCCAGCCAATCACAGGGCACATATAGACAACATATAGGCCAACATCGCTAATGGTAAATGGTATATGGTATATTTGCCTTCTACGTTATTCTACGTTATTCTACGTTATTCTACGTTATTCTACGTTATTCTACGTTATTCTACGTTATTCTACGTTATTCTACGTTATTCTACGTTATTCTACGTTATTCTACGTTATTCTACGTTATTCTACGTTATTCTACGTTATTCTACGTTATTCGAAGCCTTCATGCATCCACATGACACATTTTGACACCAAAATAGGACTAGAACCTCGCCTGGCCTCCTGGAACTGACAAAAATGTAATGGCTGCTTAATCCCAGACTTAACACAAGTAAAGAGCAGTGCAACACACACACACACACACACACACACACACACACACAGACACACACTTTCAGTTGTCCAAAAGGCATGACTAATGAGTGATGACTAATGAGTGATGACTAATGAGTGATGAATAATGAAATCAACACTTCCTGCTCGGACGCCACCAGCAGGTCAGAGGACATGACGGTGTGTGTGTGCAGGCCGACTGCGTACGGTAAATAATTAACAACCACGGCAGCCATGAAAAACAACAACAGACGTGTGGCGGCAGACAGCACACGCCAAGGAAGGAGCCAAGGGAGGAGGAAAGGAGGCGATAAGGAGGTCGGGAAGAGATCCTGTTAGATGTTTGTTTGTTTTGTCTGCTTCCTCTTCACACCGGGTACTTTATGCGTACGTATGGAAATTCTACTGTGTGGCAAACAATACTGCCAATAAAAGAAGATGATAAAAGCTCAAAGAATATTTCACTGACTTGTTTACATGAAAGAGCGCAAGCGGGAGAACATCACAATAAACCATTACCATTAACGTGTACCATGTACGGATGTGATGGTGTGTGTACACCAGTGGCAGGCGATGCCTTTGGTTCCTGCCTGGAGTGGTTGAATCCACCGCTGATACCACCACTACCACGTCACAATCATACAAGCAGTCAATCATGTACAAATATGGACTATAACAAATACAACAAAGCCCGGTTTACCCTTCATCTACACTACGCTACGCTACGCTACGCTACGCTACGCTACGCTACACTACAACACCATCTGGAGCAGTTCAGTAGCAATCTTTACCTAATAATGTGACAAAAACATTAAAAATGTCAATAAAATACATCACATTCACTTGGTCTTGACCAGTGATTCCCAATGGGTGGGCTACGGCCCCCTGGTGGGCCGTGATGGTACTGCAGGTGGGCCATGAGAGGTCATTAAAAATATGATTTATTTGTGAAATTATTATTATTTATTTTAATTATTATTATTATTATCTATTATGAAAATATTATTTTAAAAATTATTTTTATTGCAAAATATTTTTTGCACGATTAAAAAATATTTATAGGCCTAAGTAATAACCTATTGAGTGTTATTGACCTGTCACAATATTTTAGGAACCTTATACAGTTTTGGAATGTAGCTCTCTGGGCATCATGCCAGTCTTCAATGCAGTTATGAAAAGTATGAGAATACATTAGATTCAAAATTTGGGCTTCCTTTATCCCCTTGTTTTCATTTCAATCCTGAATCTTAATAATAATAATAATAATAATAATAATTTATATATAATAATAATAATAATTTATATATTAAAAACTTAAGCATTTTGTGTATGCACTGTTTATAGGACAACAGGTGGCCGTGGACATTTTTTCTATTTTCAAGTGGGCCCTGAGTTGGTAAAGGTTTGGAAGCCCTGGTCTAGACGTCTTCCAGTGGCTGCCAACCTCCCTTATCTGTTCATATAACTCCCAACGATGAACAACACCTTGTCTAGCTCCTTTCTTCATGTTGGAACAAGTTGGTGAAACCCTTGGTTCAGGAAACATCCCAATTGCTAATTGAGTGTATGTGACATGGGCCTGCACTCCTGACTCTGAAGGCCCTGGACATATGACATTGGCAAGGTGATGCAATCAAATCCAACATAGTTCGATCCACCCATCCACCCATCCACCCATCCACCCATCCACCCTCGTACGGGAAGCCGTGCAGCTAAGAGACATTGGACAAACGTTTGGGAGTAAATGAATATCATTTGACGCAAGAAGAGCTAGGATATAAGATGAAGTAAATCAAGCGTATCTGTGGTGTTTTGGTCTGCAGAGAAGGCCTTGCTGGCCCTGACGGCCCTGACGGCCCTGACGGCCCACCGGCGGTAGGTACTCACCCTCTTGCGCAGGTTGCAGGTCAGGATGAGGTTCCTGGAGAAGGAGTTGGCGAAGGCCGTGTAGAAGTCCAACACCTTGAGCAGCGCCTCTCTCTTGATGACGTGCAGGTCGCAGTACGTCAGCGCCCGCACGTTAGCGCACGCATGAGCCAGGGTGGTTTCTTTCCAGAAGACGTCGCCAAACACGTCACCTTTACCTGAAGAAAAAGACAACAATAATAATAATAATAATAATAATAATAAGCATCATGGCAACCACTGGACTCATCATAAAGGTACACACAATTCACTTTTTGAAGTAGAAGTTTGTCGTTTGGAGTTAATGTATTGAAGGATAAAGGTTTGTTGCTTAATGCTAATCTTAATGCTAATCTTAATGCTAATCTTAATGCTAATCTTAGTGATATTGAATGAAACAAAAATGACATTTAGAGTTCCCGAAGCAAGCCGTGATGAACTAGCGTTAGCAATTCAGCCTCATTGATGGAAGTGACACCATCGGGGTTATATCGCTCAGGTAAACAAACATAGCGGTGTACGAGGCAAGGATGCTAACAGACACGTGTCAATACTTTTTCAGGAAGGAAAACATTTGGAAATGAAATGAACATAAACAGAGTATATACTGTATGTACAATGCTTTGCAACTGCATTCTTGTTTTTTTATCCTGTGTATCGGCGGAAAGGCATCATTTATCAAAATGCGTTCATAGCGTACTTTCAAGCCAGATGCTTCTTGTCGAGGTGTTCCTTCAAAGCATGCAAAGAACACAACTCAAGGGGGCCGTCCGTCTGTCTCTCATTCTCTGGACTTGCTTCGTCCATGTTTGGAAAAGAAAACAAACTCACAGTATCATTCGGATTCTATGAACATCCAGCAGCAACACAACGTTTTGGCATGACTGCTATTTGATTCAAAATATACTGAAACAAGGCGGGAAATGTTGTTTACTCTGTTTTAGCTGCGAGGCGTCACTCCAATGATGTCACTTCCGGAACTGAGGCTGAGTTTTATCGACTGTAAATGTGGTTTTTGCAAACGTACCCTTCACCAGGGTCCCTTTAAAGCAGGTATCAAATGTACTGCAGCCCTAAACTAGAGCCTTGAGGTGCTCCCAACACCGGCAGGTGAAGATGTATTGGCGCACCAGTGCAGGGTCCAATTCCAATGCTGGCTGAGCATGTTAGCAAACATGTGGAATGAAGTGACTTGCTGCCTGATCGTGTTGTGCCGATTGTGTTGACATTTGAGCCGCTTTGTCGCTGAGCCACCTGGACACTCAACTCATTAGCTGGCAGCATGACTCCAACATCATCATCGTCATCATCATCATCATCTCTCAGCACATGAATGATACATGATGTGTGTGCTCTCATCGTTTCCTAGGCAACGCCATGCTTGTTATCATAATAACGTTTTAAAAAAAGATCAATTCACTGTAAAAAAGTGCAAATTCATCACTTCTCATTTTGCACTAACAAGCTGAAAATGCCTCGGGGGATGTATTTGGGTTGGCACAGGCGCACAAATTGGAGCTAATCGTGAGGAGAATCTGTGTCAAAGCTGTCAGCAGTACCGGTACCGGTACCAGTACCAGTACCAGTACCAGTACCAGTACCAGTACCAGTACCAGTACCAGGCAGACTGACGACCCACAGAACTACTGACCACGAGCCGCCATCTTGCTCACAAGCTGTCAGTGTGGTGTGGGCTTAGGCGTGTGTGTCAGTGATTGGATCTCTTTCTGACAAGCCGCCCCCCCCCTCCCCCGAGGGGCCTAATCCCTTAGAACCTCCTGCAAGGCTTCTGGAATGAGCTCCCTGAGGACCCATGACTCCTGGCCAATTAGCTGTGTGGAGGTGTTAGCCCTCAGGTGCGACTGAGACACCTCAGCTGTACCTGAAATGGAATACTAAGTACTACATTTCAGTAATTATGAGAACACCCATTTTAATTGGCAGCTAGCTGGCAACAAATGTAACTCGTATGAGCTACTTTTGTTGCCATGGTAACATTTGTCCAAATAGAGGTACCTGTGGTAGTACCAGACATTCAAATAAACAAGAAACTAATGATATCTTCCATGACTGTATACTCTGGACTTTTTTGGGTGCATCAATTTTGACAGCCCCCCCCCCCCCCCCCCCCCTCCATCCCAAATCCTATTTAAAGTGGCCGCAAATCAATTTGGACCCCCATACATAGATTTGGGACTACCACTTCACCCTCACACTCATAAACATACTACAAGTGTAATTCAGTAGGTGGCAGTATGCATCGTAAAGAGAATAAGAAGACGTTGCAGGAGGGATGATATTTTTGTTTTTAATTTGTTGTCTTTCCACTAAGTAGTGACCTCTGAGGGGGTGTCCATCAATGAGCACCCAAGTATGCAAGCCCACCAATCCTCCCACCAGGAGGTCTGGATGAAGAAGACGTGGTACTGCAGTGGGCCGTGACTACACAGTGTTGATTTTAAAGGACAGGAACTGGGTCGCGGACTTGAAGTGTTTTTTTTTTTTTAAATGCACCCCGACTGGGGAGTTCTGAGGGAGCTCATTGGTCGTGATGGAGAGAGCAGAGCCCCACACGTGGGGGCGCACCCCACCCCCCTTCCCCCGCCACTCCTCAGATTATTGTCCCTTTGATGTCGGCCTCTCGTCCCAAATGAGATTCAAGCCGGAGCGTGTAGGACACTTTGCATTTGGGTCCTGCATGAAAGTCTGAACATCACAGCCTGGTGGTGCAGACGCGTGATGTCAAAGTCATGTGGCACAGGAAGTTGGATAACGTGGGATAACGTGGGATAACGTGGGATAACGTGGGATAACGTGGGATAACGTGGGATAACGGGGAAATGTCAGGATGAAGGTAAACAGGTGAAATTAAATATGGCCACTGTTCAGTGTGTCACTGCTGCCTATACAACACAACACCCCCCCACTCCCCCCCCACTGCTGCCTATACAACACAACCCCCCCACTCCCCCCCCACTGCTGCCTATACAACACAACCCCCCCCCTACTGCTGACACCCATCCAAAAAAGTCACGCAGAGCAAAACGACGTAGAAAAAGTAGCCAAAGAAAGAAAGTACGCTAAAGAGAAACGTCGTACCTAAGATGGCGATGACCTCGTCGTCCTGGATGACCTCCAACGACCCCGACACTACGAAACACAACGTGTCCACGCTCTCCCCGGCATGAAAAATGAGGTCGCCCGGAGCGCAGTGCGTGGTCTGGAACTCCACCGCCAGAGACCGCAGGCAGCCGTCGCTCGCCAGCCGGAACGCCGGATGCTCGTTGAACACCTGAGGAGGAGATGAGCTTCACTTCTTTTTACTAATCATATATTACTACGTATTATTATCATAGACGCCAAAAAGACGTACTTCAGGTTTTTTATCAACCTCAAAGGCGCCTTGAGACATGACAACGCATGTACGTGCACACACAAGGGTTAGTTCTTCCTCTTCTAGTTGGGAACTGATATTTCCCTGAAACTTACCTTCTGTGTCTTCTACTACTGAAGAACAGAAAAAGGTAGAAACCAACTATTTCCTTTTGGGAAGGATTTACGTATATATATCTATAGCCATAGAACACTAGAAGATATTTATTTTATATTCGTCCCTCAGTGGGGAAATTTGCATTACACAAATGCTGGGTGCCTTGATGATGGATGGATGGATGATGGATGGATGATGGATGGATGGATGGATGATGGATGGGTGGATGGATGATGGATGGGTGGATGGATGATGGATGGGTGGATGGATGATGGATGGATGGGTGGATGATGGATGGATGGATGATGGATGATGGATGATGGATGGATGATGGATGGATGATGGATGGGTGGATGGATGATGGATGGGTGGATGGATGATGGATGGATGGGTGGATGATGGATGGATGGATGGATGGATGGATTGATGATGGATGGATGGATTGATGATGGATGGATGGATGATGGATGGATGGATGGATGGATGATGGATGGGTGGATGGATGATGGATGGATGGGTGGATGGATGATGGATGGATGATGGATGGATGGATGATGGATGGATGGATGGATGGATGGATGGATTGATGATGGATGGATGGATGATGGATGGATGGATGATGGATGGATGGATGGATGGATGGATGGGTGGATGGATGATGGATGGATGGGTGGATGATGGATGGATGGATGGATGGATGGATTGATGATGGATGGATGGATGATGGATGGATGGATGGATGATGGATGGGTGGATGGATGATGGATGGATGGATGGATGATGGATGGGTGGATGGATGATGGATGGAGATGGATGGATGGGTGGATGGATGATGAATGGAGATGGATGGATGGATGGATGATGAATGGATGGATGATGGATGGATGGATGATGGATGGATGGATGATGGATGGAGATGGATGGATGATGGATGATGGATGGAGATGGATGGATGGATGGGTGGATGGATGATGGATGGAGATGGATGGATGGGTGGATGGGTGGATGGATGATGAATGGAGATGGATGGATGGATGGATGATGAATGGATGGATGGATGATGGATGGAGATGGATGGATGGGTGGATGGATGATGAATGGATGGATGATGGATGGATGGATGGATGGATGATGGATGGATGGATGATGGATGGAGATGGATGGAGATGGATGGATGATGGATGGGTGGATGGATGAATGGGTGGATGGATGGGTGGATGGATGATGAATGGATGGGTGGATGGGTGGATGGGTGGATGGGTGGATGGATGGATGGATGGATGGGTGGTTAGATGGATTGATTATGGATGGATGGATGGGTGGATTGATGATGGATGGATGGATGATGGATGGGTGGATGGATGATGGATGGGTGGATGGATGAATGGGTGGATGGATGGATGGATGCATGGATGGATGATGAATGGATGGATGGATGGATGATGGATGGATGGGTGGATAGATGATGGATGGATGGATGATTGATGATGGATGGATGGAGATGGATGGAGATGGATGGATAATGGATGGATGTGTGGATGGATGATGAATGGATGGATGGATGATGAATGGATGGGTGGATAGATGGATGGAGATGGATGAATGGGTGGATGGATGGATGGGTGGATGGATGATGAATGGATGGATGGATGATGGATGGATGGGTGGATAGATGGATGGATTGATGATGGATGGATGATGGATTGATGATGGATGGATGGATGGATGATGGATGGAGATGGATGAATGGGTGGATGGATGGATGGATGGATGGATGGATGGATGGGTGGATGGATGATGAATGGATGGATGGAGATGGATGGATGGATGGATGATGAATGGATGGATGGATGGATGATGGATGGAGATGGATGGATGATGGATGGGTGGATGGATGGGTGGATGGATGGGTGGATGGATGAATGGGTGGATGGATGGATGGATGGATGGATGGATGGTCAGACAGACATATATATATGTCATATAAACAGTTTGAGCTGCGAAGAACAATCACTTTGACTTTGTTAGAAAGCGGAGACGCCTGTTCCACACCTGAAGGTGTCCTCTGTCCTCCACTGGTGAGTCTGACCAAGTTTTGGCCGCACTATCAATGTTGTCAAGCAATGCCCAGCAGCCTCAAAAGTGCTAACACACAAACACAAACACACATGCACACGCACACGTAGTTATGCAAGTCTAAGCACCAAGGAACGCTGCCATGTTCCTCCAGTGGAAGTATCCTGGTGCAGGAAGCTAACTGACTTTTGGCCGAGATGGAAACGATGTGGGCACCAGACATGGTGGACACTAACGAGGCTTGGAGCTTGCAAGAACCTGTTATCAGTTAAACATCACAAGGTGATAGCGTAGCGTACCTTGCGGTTGAGGTGGACACAGATGTCGGCCCGCATGTCCTTGGGACAGATGGAGAGCACCTGGAGGACACAAAGGCAGCGTTTTATGGCAGACTTTCCAGAATTGACTACGTTTGGTCACATCCTGGGGCAAATGTCATCTGGCAAAGAGGAGCAGGCATTAATGGAATCAGCTTAATGACGGGAATGGCTCCTCCTGCCAGGTAACCTTCAAGGAGGACCAGCGCTGGCTGATGGAGCTTTATTAGCAGCACGTGCTGGACATCTCCACGCTATGAAATCCATGCATCGCACACTTCAAGTGGCTGTGGTTTGAGTACATGAATGCATCCACGCTGGGGAGTATCTTGGCTACGTAGCGAAGGTAGTACATAGAAATGTGGTATTCATGGCGTCAAAATCCTCTTGTACGTATGTGACAGCGACTGAGGGTTGGCCAAGGACGGAGGAGGGTTCTCCAGCCCTGGCTTCTCCAGCTCTGGCTTCTCCAGCTCTGGCCTCTCCTTGGCGCTAATGGAGTAAACGCTTCCAATTCCAAGTCCATGCATCATTCCACCCCAAGTAATGACTTCTAACGAGATGTTGACTTTTGTGTGTCGATGGTCCAGAGAGGCTGCAAGCTGTGCTGTCGTATCTCCCGCATCTCCACAAGTGCGGAGTCCAGCCTAATTAAGTGAAGCATTTAGGTGAAACCGACACGAGAAAACGCGCTGGGCTTCTCCACAAAGCAGCCTCGTTAAACAGCAAGAAGAAAGGCAGTGAAGCGGAACATCACAGGCTTTGAATATCATCGTTGCTCCTCAGTCCTACTTTGTTGTCTTTGGGGGGGGGGGGGGGGGGGGGGCGTTTGCACGGAAACAAGCCAATATGTCCGGCATAAAAGTTCCCAAAGTGACCAAAATATCAGCTAATTGGCCCCCAATCAGGTTGCCAGTCGGTTGGACCGAGTGCGCACACAAGAAGAGTCTTTGCTGGTGTGTAATTAGCACAAACAGCATCTATGGACGCCACCAGAGACGGACCAATCAAATGACTAATGGGACTAAAGTCAAATGACCCGGCGTATGTTTACGGCTACAGCCACATCCCATCATGGAGTGTTGTTGTTCCTCAATCAGCATTCCCAGCCACGCAACGTCATGGATTTTTGGACAAAACCTTTTTTTTTACTTTATTGTTTTTCTCCAGATTTTGTCCTAAATTGGCAATAATTTCTAAAGGTGTGATTCAGGTCAAATGTACAGCACACATGAAGAATATAGAAATATTAGACTATTATGTACAGCATACATATAGAATATAGAAATATTAGACCAAATGATCTATATTAGACTATTATGTACAGCATACATATAGAATATAGAAATATTAGACCAAATGATCTATATTAGACTATTATGTACAGCATACATATAGAATATAGAAATATTAGATCAAGACTAATGAGTAAGAACTGAGGAAGTCATTTAGAGTAGAGCATACATTTAGAGTAGTTGCTGAGGAACCAATGAAGAACCGAGTAGAGTGGTGACTGAGGAACCCAGTCACATACATTTAGAGTAGTTACCGAGGAACACATTAAAAACTAATGAGTAGAGTAGTTACTGAGGAACTAAGTCACATACATTTAGAGTAGTTACTGGGGAACCAATGAAGAACTAATAAGTAGAGTAGTTGCTGAAGAACTAAGGCACATAAATTTAGAGTGGTTACTGAGGAACTAAATCACATACATTTAGAGTTGTTACTGTGGAACTAGGTCACACAGATTTTGAGTAGTTACAGAGGAACCAATGAAGAACTAATGAGTAGAGTAGATACTGATGAACTAAGTAAATTAAATTTAGAGTAGTTACTGAGTAACTAATTAAGAACTAATGAGGAGTGAATGAGCAGTGAGTAGCTACTGTGGAACTAAGTCACATAAAGCTAGAGTAGTTACTGAGGAACCAATGAAGAACTAATGAGTAGAGTAGTTACTGTGGAACTAAGTCACATAAAAGCTAGAGTAGTTACTGAGGAACCAATGAAGAACTAATGAGTAGAGTAGTTACTGTGGAACTAAGTCACAGAAAGCTAGAGTAGTTACTGAGGAACCAATGAAGAACTAATGAGTAGAGTAGTTACTGTGGAACTAAGTCACAGAAAGCTAGAGTAGTTACTGAGGAACCAATGAAGAACTAATGAGTAGAGTAGTTACTGAGGAGCTAAGTCACAGAAATTTAGAGTAGTTACTGAGGAACCAATGAAGAACTAATGAGTAGAGTAGTTACTGAGGAACTAAGTCACATAAAGCTAGAGTAGTTACTGAGGAACCAATGAAGAACTAATGAGTAGAGTAGTTACTGAGGAACTAAGTCACATAAAGCTAGAGTAGTTACTGAGGAACCAATGAAGAACTAATGAGTAGAGTAGTTACTGAGGAACTAAGTCACATAAAAGCTAGAGTAGTTACTGAGGAACCAATGAAGAACTAATGAGTAGAGTAGTTACTGAGGAACTAAGTCACATAAAGCTAGAGTAGTTACTGAGGAACCAATGAAGAACTAATGAGTAGAGTAGTTACTGAGGAACTAAGTCACATAAAGCTAGAGTAGTTACTGAGGAACCAATGAAGAACTAATGAGTAGAGTAGTTACTGAGGAACTAAGTCACATAAAGCTAGAGTAGTTACTGAGGAACCAATGAAGAACTAATGAGTAGAGTAGTTACTGAGGAACTAAGTCACAGAAATTTAGAGTAGTTACTGAGGAACCAATGAAGAACTAATGAGTAGAGTAGTTACTGAGGAACTAAGTCACATAAAGCTAGAGTAGTTACTGAGGAACCAATGAAGAACTAATGAGTAGAGTAGTTACTGAGGAACTAAGTCACATAAAGCTAGAGTAGTTACTGAGGAACCAATGAAGAACTAATGAGTAGAGTAGTTACTGAGGAACTAAGCCACATACATTTAGCCGTGCTACAAAACTAGACATTTCATGGGTGAGTCAATGACTGGTGAATTGTGGGTATTTGCTGGGGTCTCCTGTAGACTTCCAATGCTTTGGCCTGCGTTTCAATAAAAGACTCATTCAATTGAAGCATGCAGGATGGATACTTGAAGTACAACGTAGAAGAATACTCCGAGGTTACGGCTGACCACTGTCAACCAAAATGGGATGACACCTGAACCCTGAGGAACACCTTTGTGGATTTGAAGGCTCTTCCTTCCAGTAGAAGGTGTCCTAAGAAGTCAAGGTGAGGAGATGACGATGTCTAACGTTGATGACGGTGGAACATGAAAGATGCTAACGCAGATGCTAAAAGCTGAAGGGACGTTCCTTTTGGATGAAAGTGTTGCAAAGCAAAGCAAAGCGGTTCTCTGACCTTTTCCGTGTCGATGCCTTTGGACATGGACCACGTGGAGACAATGTAGTCCATGACGCGCTCGCTCAGGCCTTTGGGGACCTGGTAGAGCTTGAGGAAGTCCCTGACGTTGTTGAGCATCTCGTGGTAGCGGTTGGTGTTGGCGTACATCTGCTGGAAGATGGTGGTCACGTTGCCGAAGATGGTAGCGTAGAGCAGAGCTGGATGTGGAGAAGAACAGGAAGAAACACACAAACGTAGAATTAGTTCATATTTAGGAGCAGATGGTTCCTTGGCTGGTGTCTCCTGCTTCAGGCCAACTTTGCTGGTTTTAGCTTTTGAAAATGACACCAGTCCGTTTATTTCAACCAAATACTCCACAAGTCTAGCCGGGGGTGGACTACACCCAAGTGCTCGCATTCCAAAGCCGATGAGTTTGTTGCAACCGCTTGGGGGTCCACACTTGGTTCCGGCCCCCACCCGGGGCCCTGCTGAGAGCTGCACAGCTACATGCTAATGGTTACTCCATCATGCTAATGTTGTGAGTGGCTAACTAACCTGCTGTTTATTTCCTTAGTTTTACTTATTTATAAAAGTCCTCCTTGTATGTTGCTGCCGACCCCCCCCCCCCGCCCCCCCGCCCCAGTTAAGGTTCTAATTGCCTCTTTCTTTAAAGCTGATGAAAGAATCCACCAGCGAAGAAGACGCTGCTTCAACAGAACAAAAACAAAGCAAAGAGCGGTCTGAGACAAAACCACGCAACCGAGCCCTTTTTGGGGGGGGGTTCAAGCGGGGGGGGTCGGCGATGGTGAGCTGCTGAGCGAAGCAGTTTGATGCTTTGTGAGCCAAGTCGACACCGGGCGACACCGCAGCAATCAAAACAAAGGCAGGCCTTCCCTACACGATTCCCTGCACGATTCCCTACACGATTCCCTGCACGCCGTCGCCGCCCTAATGAGTTTGGACAAGCGCTAATTGAGCATTGGAATTGTTTCCAAGTAAACATCCACGACTGCTAAGTCACATGGTAACAGCCCCCCCCCCCGCCCCCCCCCATACCACATCATCATCATTCTATAAATACGACTGCTGCATTATTTACTCTTCATAAATGGAGTGTTAAAGAAACATGAAATACTAACCTTTGCATGACAAATACTAATAGCAATACTGCTAACTTCATAGTATTTATTAGCGTACTTATACTTAAACTCTACTCTGTCATGCTGAGAGACAATTACAATATTTTGCAGAAGAGAAAAATGCCAGGTGAAGAAAGCTGAAATTCTGCCAGCACATAACTAAACGGGAGCATCACGGAGGCCGCCCCCCCCACCCGCCCCAACCCCGCCGCCGCCGTTGTCATCTTTTTGGCAGCCAGCAAAGACGAACGAGCCCCCTGGTGAGTTTAATCCCACCCATAAATCACAATGAGAAGAAGCGTGTGATGTTGCTGAATGCAGCAGATCTTCACGTTGGGGGCGGAGCGTTCAACACGGACACGCCTACTCGGAAGTCCACCTTCTCCAAAGGACTGGATCACCAGTTCCTTCACTTCGGGGTCTGGTTTCATCACTTCACAGTTGAGGGCATCCATGTTGTTTGTGATGTAATGCTAGGAGTCCACTGTCCCAAACAATCCGCCTATTGGAATCCACTGGAATGCAACGGCACGAGCCAAGTTGGGCCAATGATGCTAGGATCCACTGGGCCGGCGCCAGTTGGTGCCAGTTCGCGCTAGAGATTATGTGATTGGTGCGTAGGGGTCGCTGTGGCACCAAATAACCGCAACATGTCAAGCCAGTACGCGCCAATCACATAATCTTTGGCACCAACTGGCACCAACTGGCGCCGGCCCAGTGGAGTCCTAGCATCATTGGCGCAACTTGGCTCGTGCCGTTACATTCCAGTGGATTCCAATAGATGGATTGTTTGTGACATTTGGTTCCACTTGGTGGACACCATTACGGGCCACCACGAGCCACCACGAGCCAGTTGGGAGCCAGTTTGAGCCACTGCACCAAATATCCGCGTGCTCGTGTGGATGATCGTGGAAATGATGGAAAAATAACCGTTTGATGAGATACCCGCCTATGTGACGAGACTTAGTGTGGGATTTTTTTCCGATAAACGTATTTGTGGAACACGCTGTCCCCGCACTTTGGACACCTCAGTTTTAGGGTGACCATTGGGTCAAAGTGTTTGGGGGCTGATCCTCCACTAAGAACATTTTCCTTCCTACCGGCCAAGGTAACAAGGCCATCAGGGGCCCGGCCGCTATCCCTGCAGACCCCCAGTAATGAAGTCATGGAGGACCGCCGACATCGACCCGACTGGTAAACAGAGGGGGGCGGGGTAGGATGTGGGGGGGGGGTGATGCATGTGTGCCGTGTTGACTGAAGAGCGTACGCAATATGAGAGGAAGTGATATTGACAGGTCACATGTCAGCTTAGGAAAATGAAGAGTGATGGTCCAGGTTATTAAAACTAATATTTTTATACTCCAGTGAAGCTGATGAAGCTGATTTTCTCAAGCGACCCCAAAGTGTCCCTGGATGACATCACGCCGCCATTTGCAACGGAGCCTCGTCCACAACCGTCAACCTCCTGACGCTTTTCTTCTGCCTCGGCAAATCCAACAGCATTGTTTAGTTCTCCAAACTGGATCAGCCTCCATCAAGAACATGGCCACCAAAGGTAAACAAGCGGAATATTGGAGATGCTTTTATTAGGACTCGCTCCCTTCCATTCCATTCCATTCCATTCCGAGCCAAAGTCACGCCGCCACGCGTACGAAGGATGTTGTCTCCATGCAGGCTGAGCCCTTGATGGCGTTGGCATCAAATGACGCCTGTGGCGGGCATCGACCTGACCTTGCCGCTCCTCGCGTCACATGACTTTGAGGACTCAGGTCTCAGACAAGCAGTCAGCTGACCTCTGAGCTTTGATGACATCACATGTCAACAACACGGAGGACAAACGTTGGAATGGAAAAATAAAGGCAGGGGTCCGTCCTGTACTTGAAGAAGATTACGTCACTGGGAAAGTGGGAAAGTGGGAAAGTGGGAATGCGACAAGGCTTCTGATCTCCACCCTTTGCCGCACTTTCAATGTTGCTAATAACGCTGACGGCGGACGGCGAAGTAAAAGTGCAGCAAATGTATCCCAAATGCTGCAGCCCTGCTTTATTGACCGTTAGCGTCTCTCGTGCTGCCTCCACATCCTCGCTCACGTGGAAAGATTAGCCTTTTGCGGCTCCATTCCCGTGTCCACTGGAGAAAACGTTCCCCGGCATCCAGGGAGTCCAAATTGATCCCGGTGGCAGATGACGGTGTGCACGGAGCATGTGCACGGCGGCCAGTAAAAAGCTAAATGGTTAAAAGACTGTCCTCCTCCACTGGGAATGAATGAGATCTAAGTCAACGCTGACTGAAACCAATTTAACTCATTCGCTACTCCAACATCCAATCCCAAAAAGGACGCAACCTCATGGTAAAAAACTGGAAAAACGCCCACAAGGTGGCAGAAGTGCATTTTATAAGAGCTCGGCATGCATCTTTCCCATGGAAATAAGCAGGAAGGGAAAAGCACGGCTGGCCTCTTGTAACGTTTTCTTATTCCAAATGCAAAAATTCAAGGTATTACATTTGTAAATAAATTGTTATTTTCATGTAAAACTACTTTTTTGTGGGCTGCACAGCGGACGAGTGGTTAGCACGCACAGGCCTCACAGCTAGGAGACCCGAGTTCAATCCCACCCTCGACCATCTGTGTAATATTTAATATACAATTTAATATAATATAATATTAATATACAATTAATTTAATAATAATTTTTAAAATAATATTTGCAAAAATGAATAATATTTGAATGACCTCTCATGGCCCACCTGCAGTACCACCACGACCCACCAGGTGGGAATCACTGCTTTAGACTGTCACAACACGAAAACAGGAATGTGCAAGAAGCATCTCCATAAGACCACCTAGCAGGATATGCTGGGATGGATGCAATTCCCGTTTATGTGGCGGGAGCAACAGACAACATTCCAAAATCCCAGCACTTGGTCAAAAGAAGGAATGAAACTGAATTTGAAATATAATATGAAAATGAAGAGTGCATCCCGGCCCACAAATCCCTGCACTGAGCCTGGGAAGTCACTGAGGCGGAGTCCAGACTTAAAGCCAACAGATGTGCTGAGAGTCCAACAACACGAGCGTGCGGATCCCAGTAGGGAAGAAAAGGGAGTATGGAGAATGGAAAGCAGAAAAAAACTGCAAACGCGCTCAGAAAAGTTGTGAAAACTGGCGAGGAGCACAAAGACCTCCAAGTCAGCACTGGATCTCCACTAACGACATGTCAAGCGGCGAGTGCGCGGCGTGCCACATTGCCATCGATGTCACGCAACGTCAGTCCCTTCGGGAATTTGCCAGGCGGCGATCACACAGATTGGCGCACTTTTGTGTTTAACGACATCCAATCACCGCAACTTCATCACGTATGGCACCTGGACGGGTACCCCACTTTGGTGTCATCAAACACAATCACATACTTGCTCACGGTGCAACGAAAGGAAAACTCAGCACTCCCACAGCAAGTGAACGCATCACATAAATCAGCCACTCTGTGCTAATCGGGTAACATAAAACTGTTATTTCCACATACCCGCAAGGTATGCTGGGTAGTCCAGCTGCAACAACAAAATGAATTATGAACAATATTGGATTTGGAAATGCCCAGTCAGCCGGATTAAGATGCTTGGCAGGCCTTGCGTGGCCCGCAGGCCACAGCTTGCCCATCCCTGCATTAGGGTTAGAACACAGAAGCAAGAAACATTCCTCCATCCTGATGCTGCCAATGCATCAAGGAAGCGGCGACGTCATGGCTTTGATCATCCGGGCTTTCTGTTTCACTCAATCCAGCGTGATGGTGGGCTCAAATTAGCTCCTAGCCGCAGCGTTCCGAGAGGCCAGGATAACGAGCGGATGTCGAGTGGGAAAGAGAGAGAATGGGACTGAGGGGATAAAGAAACAAAAATGGATTAGAGTGGTAATCGTCTCGCCGTCCGGGCGAGAAGCCACGCAGGCACGCGCACACACACACACACACGCACACACACGCACGCACGCACACACACACACACACACACGCACACACACGCACGCACGCACACACACACACACGCACACACACACACACGCACACACACACGCAACCTTCCATGGATGCCTGGCCAATCAATTGTTCCTAAGTGGGAGTTTCTCTCACTCCACAGCAATAAGGCTAAATCAGCTGAGATGCCAGTGGGGGTGTCGGGGGTGTTGTGGGGGGGGGGTTACCCTGCCCACCTTCCTTCTTCCATCCTCTTCAACCCCTCCTTCCCGTCTCCTGCGTTCATTTTCCTCAAGCAGACCCTCTCCTTCCTGCACACCCAACCGCCCTTTGCGGGGGCTTCCCTGCATCCCGGAGGTCAAGCCATAATTCCCGAGAGCATATCTCCTGATGCTCGTCTCCATTTGCCGGGTGCTTCCACTCAATCTCAAAATTCCAGGGATGGGAACTCTTTTTTACCGAGTCATCCTCGTGAAGGGAGTGGGATCGAGCACTAGCACCATGATCATGGTCACATGACGCTCACTAGCCAATCGGCAGGAAGTGGAAGGATGCATGTCACCTTATGCCGATGCAACCCCCCCACCCCGCCTTTTCGGATCCCAATCACCACATCCATCAAGCCAAGGAAGCTCGATATTGCCGTGATGTTTGGGATGAATGTGCTAAAAACCAAGGAGGTGAGATTCCAAGAAAAGACCAGATTCCCGGAATAAAAGCCTGAGTTACGCAACACTGGCCGGCCTCTGCGATCAATGTGCTTCCCGTACGGCGCCGACTATTTTGGACCGTTTGAATGCTGCTTTTCACATGAGTGGAACTCCTAGATTCTTCTCCGTTGGTCATTTCCATGCCACCTGAGCGGCAGCGTGCAGGTCCAGGGGCGTTCCGGGGGGGGCCGCCAAGGTTGGCCCCCGCACGGCCTGGTAGAGATGGCGAACAGAGCAGCGTCAGCTCGCATCAAGTCACTGCTGGGCTCCGTGATGAATCTTTTAGAGGCTCTTAGCGGGCGGTACCGGCGGTGCCGCTGTGGTTCCGCTGTGGTTCCCAATCTGGGCTTGAGTGTAAACATTGCCAGAGGTGATGATGAGAATATTCATGGGGGGGCTCGTGGAGATGAAACATAGGCCATGCTTCAAGTGGGGCGGACTTAAACGTTTAAATATAGCCAGCATGCTCATGCTCTTAAATGCAATTCATTAAGTAATGCAGACGACTTGGAAGCTTTTATGCTAATTGATGCCGAACACCGCAGAACATACTTCCATATACACTTCCATATACTGATGATATCATACGCACTGATCCATTCATTAGGCACACCGCGCATCTCATCATATTTATTCCATCACAGGCGGTCCGTGTTGAAGAGGTTTTGGAGGTGAGGAAGCGCTGCCATAAGTTTTATTCTGTAAACACAAGTGGCTGGAGACCCATTCCCGGCACGCCGCCTGCAGTGGGGGCGGGAACATACGGCATGTGCCTGCGGCTACACTTTGTGAGGATAACACAACTTTTTACTAGGGCTGTCAAGTCCTTTCATCTGATTAATCGCAGTTTTTAACTAATTAATCACAATTAAACATGTGCCCGCAGCTACACTTAGCAAGGATAACAGAGCTTATTAGTTCACTTTTTACTAGGGCTGTCAAGTGATTTGATCAGATTAATCACAGTTTTTAACTAATTAATCACAATTAAACATGTGCCTGCAGCTGCACTTTGTAAGGATAACAGAGCTTATAAGCAAAATTTTTACTAGGGCTGTCAAGCGATCTAATCAGGTTTTAACTAATTAATCATGATTAATCGTGTGCCTGCAGCTACACTTAGTAAAGATAACAGAGCTTATTAGTTAACTTTTAACTAGGGCTGTCAAGTGATTTGATCTGATTAATCTCATTGTTAACTAATTAATCACAATTAATCGTGTGCCTGCAGCTACACTTAGTAAAGATAACAGAACTTTTTACTAGGGCTGCCCAGGGATTTAATCAGATTAATCTCCGTTTTAGCTAATTAATCACAAGCCTACAGCTACACTTAGTAAGGATAACAGAGTTCATTAGTTAACTTTTTACTAGGGCCGGCAAGTGATTTAATCAGATTAATCACAGTTTTTAACTAATGAATGACAATTAATCCCCATGAAAAGGGCCACCTGCTGCCAAGTGCACGCCACCAAACGGTTCCAGTTCCAAATGTCAACACAACGCTCGGTACTTACATCCCACCATCATCATGGCCACCGAGAAGATCTTCTCCCCGTCCGTGGTGGGAGCGATGTTGCCGAAGCCGATGGTGGTCAAGCTGGTCATGGTGAAGTAGAGCGACGTGATGTACAAAGAGTCCTTGCCGGGGCCTCCCTCCCATTGGCCAGAACCGCTGGCGTTGTAGCGGTAGGGCGAGCCGATGCTGATGGCCAGCTGGTACAGCCAGCTGTCCATCTTGATGGTGTTGGTGGCCTCGTCAATCACCTCGTAGTCTCCGATGCTGTACCTGCTCGGCAGAACAAGGGAACCATGAAGGAATGGTCTCGTGAAGACACTCGGACACGTCAACGTTTACCAGATGCAGGCTAGCCAGTGCGCCACCAGTCCAAAGACGCAGACCAGCAGAACCAGAACAGCAGCTCCATACTCCAGGTAGTGGTCCAGTTTCCTTGCCACCCGGCCCAGACGCAACAGGCGGACCACCTTCAGAGAGCTGAACAGGCTGCTGATGCCCTGGGGGGGGGGGGGGCGTCAGAGATCTAATCAATAAACAATGATTGGCATCGTGGACGTGAGGACAAAAACAAAGGAGCCATGCCAGGATGTGCATTCCTTCATTAGCTCCCAAACGTGAACACATTCTGTTCATGATATGATATTCATGATATGATATTCATGATATGATATTCATGATATGATATTCATGATATGAACGAGTGACCACCGCTAACGCATTAGTCTGGCGTCCCTAATTACAGTACATCACCGTAGTGACCCCTGTACAGTAAGACTGCAAGTTCCAGTGAGAGGAGCCAGAGTGACCCAAACCTTGGACCCTTTCCACATCAGCATTCCGCTTTTTCAAGATGTCCCAAAGATGTCACAACAAGAGCCTCTGAGAGCGCTTCCACCAGCCTGGAGCGTCAACATGAGATTTTTCACGTCAGCGTGCACGAAAGGTCGCACAAACAGCCTCTTTTGTCAGCAAGGGCCTGAAAAGGTCCACAAGGAGGCAGGAAGTCGCTTGGACGCAAATACAACACACTCGCAGAAGGAGAAGCAAGAAACGGCAGCCAGAACCCCGAGGCGGGCTCACGCTCCGAGAAACCCATTTAGGCATTTGGATTAGCACAACAGCAGGAGACGACACGCGAGCTAAACATTTAGTCAACACAGCCCTCGCCATGGGGGGGGGGCATTCTAAAGATGGATGTCATGCCATTAAAAAGAGGAAGAGCGCATCCTCTTCCTCCTCAGCGAGCGCTAATTGATCCGATTCAAGAACACCTCGCTGGTATCGACATGACTCCATGGACCCACATGAAAGTCACGTCTTAAAGGGCCGCATCGCATTTTGGCGCCTCTGTGCTGCTTCACGCTTCAACACACACACACGCACACACGCACACACACGCACACACACGCACACGCACACACGCACACACACACACGCACACACACGCACCTCGTCGCCAGGTTGTGATGCTTCTACATATTGTATATATTGTATATATTACACATACATGCATTTGGACTAACTTGCTCCTCTTCTTAAAGGTAAGGTTCAATGACGCTGTTGTGTGTTTTGGGTGCTAACGAGCATATTTGTTCATTAATTCCTGCTAGCCAAACAATGTTATGTTTTTATCATCTCTCCGAGTAACCACCTCCAGACTCGTACCAATGGTGACTCCGGTGACTCATTTTGGGTTTTGAATTGGATGTTGTAAACCTCACGTCCTTAAAAGTCACACTACACCAGGGATGGGCAAACTACAACCCGGGGGCCACCTGCGGTCCACCGAGTGTTTGAATCCAGCCCGCCAGCTGCAATCTGGCAACATGACTTGCAAGTCGGATGTCATTCATTCATTCATTTTCTACCGCTAATCCTCACCAGGGTCACGGGGGTGCTGGAGCCTATCCCAGCTGACTATGGGTGAGAGGCGGGGTCCACCCTGGACTGGTGGCCAGCCAATCCCAGGGCACATATAGACAAACAACCATTCACACTCACATTCATACCTATGGACAATTAGCCAGAGTGGCTAATTAACCTAGCATGTTTTTGGAATGCAATGTGCTAAGTATGGCGAGAACACAACAAGGAAGTGATGTCAAAGTATGAAGGTAGCAGGAACGTCTTCACTGAACGAATGAATGATGTTTAAATGTTGGTCCATTTTGTCATTTGTAGTTATTTGACTTTGTTTTCTGCATGTAAAATTACAATTGTCAATAAAATGTATTTTTTTGTCTGGAAGGGATTCACACGTTTTTCTACATTTTTGGATTACTAAGACGAAATGAGCTACAGTAACAAAACATCCCCGTTTTGTGTTACAGCTGACAAAGCCAACTAGTGTAATAATATATGTGATTAATAAACAATTATTTGACTTCTACAACCTGCCTAGGGCCAATAAAAAACACTCTGCGGGATGAAAATGGTCCAGGAAATGGAGAAATGGCGGCGTTTTCAAGCCTCCATCATTCCAGCAGGACCTGGTCCCGATTAGTGACATGGTGGTGGGTCAGGATGGGTCCTAACGGGTCAGGCTGGTACAGCACTCAGTCTGGGCTATTAGAGCATCCACACAGCAAGCAGCCTCAGCAAGAACAATATGAGCTCCCGTTGGAGCCCTGGTCCCCGTGTGGGAGCACACCCGGGGAGGTGCTGGTGGGAGACACACACACACACACACACACACACACAGCCTGAGGGAGCGTTGGCCAACTCCTGGTGGGAACGTTACATCACCTTGGCATTGTTTTCCAGCCAAGCACCTCAGTGGAGTGTGGTGTGCACTTTGCTGGCAAGATGTGCACGTAGTGTGTAGGTTGCTATGCACGGTGTAAAAAACCAACAAAAAGACGAAGACTATTTCTAAATCAAATAAGCATCACACCTCCTCCTGGTCAAAATGTGTCTCTCTGCATGTACACACACACACACACACACACACACACACACACACACTAAATGCTAATATGGCTAAAAAGCTAAAAAGGCTAAAAATACAGCAGACCGCTTTAGCATTGTTCTCTTCTTCACCTCCACATCCTCCATCCTCCTCCATCCTCCTCCATCCTCCTCCATCCTCCTCCATCATATCAGCGAGGTGACCAAGTTCTCCGCACCTGCCAAGCTAACTAACAACTAACTAGCTAACATGTAGCACGGCCGTGCATCAGTGAGAGAGGACGGCGTGGACGAGCTTTGTGTCTTCTTGGAACGCTTTTATCAATTCATCCTCCGCCGTTCCTGGTTTTCCCCCGGGAGAAAAGGGAGAGAGGCAACGCCTTCAATTGCAGCACAAGGCGTAGGAAAACACAGCACCGCTCTCTCCACTCAAAGTAAGGTAACCATAGCAACAACCGTCAACATGACAACTTCAGACAAACTTTTTGTCTCTTCTGGTTTTGAAAATGGATCATGGTGGAAGGTACGCCATCGTACGCCATCATCACGCTCTGCTACGGAACTCACGTTTATTCCCATTTTGCTTCCATGACGGGAACAAAATGGGAAACACTAAAATGCTTTGGCCTCATTAGTTCTTCATTAGTCCCTTGGTAACTACTCATTAGTTCCTTGGTAACTACTCATTAGTTCCTTGGTAACTACTCATTAGTTCTTCATTAGTTCCTTGGTAACTACTCATTAGTTCTTCATTAGTTCCTTGGTAACTACTCATTAGTTCCTTGGTAACTACTCATTAGTTCCTTGGTAACTACTCATTAGTTCTTCATTAGTTCCTTGGTAACTACTCATTAGTTCTTCATTTGTTCCTTGGTAACTACTCATTAGTTCCTTGGTAACGACTCATTAGTTCCTTGGTAACTACTCATTAGTTCTTCATTAGTTCCTTGGTAACTACTCATTAGTCCCTTGGTAACTACTCATTAGTTCCTTGGTAACTACTCATTAGTTCTTCATTAGTTCCTTGGTAACTACTCATTAGTTCTTCATTTGTTCCTTGGTAACTACTCATTAGTTCCTTGGTAACGACTCATTAGTTCCTTGGTAACTACTCATTAGTTCTTCATTAGTTCCTTGGTAACTACTCATTAGTTCTTCATTAGTTCCTTGGCAACTACTCATTAGTTCTTCATTAGTTCCTTGGTAACTACTCATTAGTTCTTCATTAGTTCCTTGGTAACGACTCATTAGTTCCTTGGTAACTACTCATTAGTTCTTCATTAGTTCCTTGGCAACTACTCATTAGTTCTTCATTAGTTCCTTGGTAACTACTCATTAGTTCCTTGGTAACTACTCATTAGTTCTTCATTAGTTCCTTGGTAACTACTCATTAGTTCTTCATTAGTTCCTTGGTAACTACTCATTAGTTCCTTGGTAACTACTCATTAGTTCCTTGGTTACTATTCATTAGTTCTTCATTAGTTCCTTGGTAACTACTCATTAGTTCTTCATTAGTTCCTTGGTAACTACTCATTAGTTCTTCATTAGTTCCTTGGTAACTACTCATTAGTTCCTTGGTAACTACTCATTAGTTCTTCATTAGTTCCTTGGTAACTACTCATTAGTTCTTCATTAGTTCCTTGGTAACTACTCATTAGTTCCTTGGTAACTACTCATTAGTTCTTCATTAGTTCCTTGGTAACTACTCATTAGTTCTTCATTAGTTCCTTGGTAACTACTCATTAGTTCTTCATTAGTTCCTTGGTAACTACTCATTAGTTCCTTGGTAACTACTCATTAGTTCCTTGGTAACTACTCATTAGTTCTTCATTAGTTCCTTGGTAACTACTCATTAGTTCCTTGGCAACTACTCATTAGTTCATTGGTAACTACTCATTAGTTCTTCATTAGTTCCTCTGTAACTACTCATTAGAGCAGCTACACACAATAACCCGCACAGAAAGCTTTGGAGATTTTCCAGGATGTGTACCTATTCCAACTGGATTTCCTTTGATTTGTGCTTCCCGCCCAAACGCTGTTATCATTTATTCCACGCTGGGCCCGCCTTCAGGCATGCCCACTCCGCTGTGATTGGTGCCATCTAACTATGAACCATATAAGGACGTCCGCCCCTCTGTGACATCACAAAGGGGCTTTTTGACCACGCCTTTTGAACCCGAGCGTTTGGAGTCATCCCGACCTCACTTCCAAAAGCACAAACCTGGTGATGGTAAGTTCATGGACTTGTGGACATGCAGACGTACCTCATCCACGTTCTCGAAGGCGTTGATGATGTCATAGGGCAGGCAGGACAGCAGGTCGATGACAAACCAGGTCTTCAGGTAGTTCATGCGGATCAGCTTGGGGTCGGAGATGACCTCGCCGCCGGGTCCCACGAAGGTGGTGTGGAAGTTGAGGACGATGTCCACCAGGAAGATGACGTCCACCACGCTGTCCAGCACCAGCCACACGATGTTGTTCTGCTTGGTCTTGAAGGACACGTTGTAGGGCACCATGATGGCCGTGTAGAAGGTGAGGATGAGGATCACCCAGTCCCACGTGGTCTTGAAGGTGCAGTAGTGGAGGATGATGTGCGGCGGGGTCTTGGGGGCTTCCTGCTTGTACTGAGGGAGGATGTCCGAGTTGAGCTGCAGGACCTGGAAGACATTTGGATCGTGGAATCTCATGGAAAAGGCTTTTGAAATGGGAAGAAATCCAGATCTTTAGACCGTTTGCATCCTTCTGCATCTGACATGTTAATGAGGTCATTAGGCGTCAAGATGGTGGAGCAGCTGGTCTTTGGACTCAAGTGGACCTGAGTCATCTTCACTTGTTCATTATTGATATCATGTTCACTTTAATCGTCAAGCGTAGAACAATGAGACATGGGAAGGACTCTCGTTTCTGTGTCCTTCCTTAGGTGAGAGTCCTTCCCTGGGAGGTGACACGTCCTCCTGAGAAGGTGCACGTGGTCCTGATTGAAGCACACAGTCCTTCCCTGGGAGGTGACACGTCCTCCTGAGAAGGTGCACGTGGTCCTGATTGAAGCACACAGTCCTTCCCTGGGAGGTGACACGTCCTCCTGAGAAGGTGCACGTGGTCCTGATTGAAGCACACAGTCCTTCCCTGGGAGGTGACACGTCCTCCTGAGAAGGTGCACGTGGTCCTGATTGAAGCACACATCTCCATCCTTCTCTTCTTGGGTTTTTCCACCTTTTAGACGGTCTGGGTGCTTTGTGCCTTGGCCTCCAACACGAGCATCAAACATTGATGACACTCAGCAGAAGCTGCTGGCGTGCATCCGCACAATCGTGTGTGTGGGGGGGGGGGTAAAGCGGTGGGACTGTAGTACTTAATGTTTCATAGGAGGATTTAGTTGTGCAGAAATAATGAAAAGAGCAGAGAAGCTCGGCCAATATGAACGCACGGCGATGGCGCTAACCACCACCGTTATGGCGTCGTTTGGCTACATGTAGATACCGCTGGCGTTGGACTCCATCACCGGAAAGCACGGCACTCTGCTCCTCAATTAAATAAAAGTGTGTGCCTGCTATTATACCAGGTGAAACATTGAAATATTATATTATAATATCTTTTTCACTTGGGCTGCACGGTGGAAAGTGGTTAGCGCGTAGACCTCACCGCTAGGAGACCAGCGTTCAATCCCACCCTGGGCCATCTCTGTGTGGTGTTTGCATGTTCTCCCCGTGCATGCGTGGCTTTTCTCCGGGTACTCCGGTTTCCTCCCACATTCCAAAAACATGCTAGGTTAATTAGCCACTCCAAATTGTCCATAGGTATGAATGTGAGTGTGAATGGTTGTTTGTCTATATGTGCCCTGTGATTGGCTGGCCACCAGTCCAGGGTGTACCCCGCCTCTCGCCCTAAGACAGCTGGGATAGGCTCCAGCATCCTCGTGAGTTTAAGCAGTAGAAAATGAATGAATGATTTTCAATTATGTTGAAATATAGTTGTACGAGCTAATGGTAATTAGCCGTTACCATTAGTTACCATTAGTTGTACGAGCTAATGGTAATTAGCCGTTACCATTAGTTACCATTAGTTGTACGAGCTAATGGTAATTAGCCGTTACCATTAGTTACCATTAGTTGTACGAGCTAATGGTAATTAGCCGTTACCATTAGTTACCATTAGTTGTACGAGCTAATGGTAATTAGCCGTTACCATTAGTTACCATTAGTTGTACGAGCTAATGGTAATTAGCCGTTACCATTAGTTACCATTAGTTGTACGAGCTAATGGTAATTAGCCGTTACCATTAGTTACCATTAGTTGTACGAGCTAATGGTAATTAGCCGTTACCATTAGTTACCATTAGTTGTACGAGCTAATGGTAATTAGCCGTTACCATTAGTTACCATTAGTTGTACGAGCTAATGGTAATTAGCCGTTACCATTAGTTACCATTAGTTGTACGAGCTAATGGTAATTAGCCGTTACCATTAGTTACCATTAGTTGTACGAGCTAATGGTAATTAGCCGTTACCATTAGTTACCATTAGCTGTACGAGCTAATGGTAATTAGCCGTTACCATTAGTTACCATTAGCTGTACGAGCTAATGGTAATTAGCCGTTACCATTAGTTACCATTAGTTGTACGAGCTAATGGTAATTAGCCGTTACCATTAGTTACCATTAGTTGTACGAGCTAATGGTAATTAGCCGTTACTATTAGTTACCATTAGCTGTACCAGCTAATGGTAATTAGCCGTTACCATTAGCTGTATGAGCTAATGGTAATTAGCCGTTACCATTAGTTACCATTAGCTGTATGAGCTAATGGAAATTAGCCATTAGCTTTAATTAGCCTTACAATTAGTTACAATTAGCTGTATGAGATACCAGCTGTTAGCTGGGAGCGATTGTTAGCTATCATGTTAGCTATCATGTTAGCTCAATTAAAGTAGCATTAAGGACACTTTTTCTGCATATTTTCCCCAACGGAAGGTGAAAATATTGTTCCATTTGAATATCTTTGCATGGTCCAATTGTGTTTTGGACCAGGGACTAATAACCAAAGAAAGGGAGTAAAGCAGAGGTGGCCGTCGCCATGGTTACCCGCATCTTTCATCAGGAACGGTTTGAAGATGCTCACCTCGGCCAGTCGGGACTGCTTATGGCTGACTTCATGCTTGCTGATAGGCGCCAGCTGCTGCAGCGTCGTACGGTTTTGGGTCAGCGCTCGAGTCAGACGCGCAAACTTGGTCCAACCTGCGGGAAAGACCACAACATGAACGTCCAATCAGCAGGCTTTAAGGGGGCAGGGTCCAAACTGCGGTGAAAAATGTGCTATGGAGTTACATTTAAAGAAACTTCAATATAAATAAACTTCAATATTTTCTCCTCTTTTGGTCTTTTAGTAAGATGTAATATGTTGGATTTTTAGCGCTTCCGCTGCTCCATCCATCCCGTTTCTATGCTGTTTAATCCTCATTAGGCTAGCCGGGGTAGGCTGGAGCCTATCCCAGCTGACTTTGGGCGGATGGCAGGGTACACCCTCTACTTCCGGCCCGCCCATGGCAGGGCACAAACAACCATTCACACTCCAATTCATACCCATGGGGAATTTAGAGTTCCCAATTGAGCTAACATGGATATTTTTGGAATGTGAGAGGAACCGGAATACCCGGGAGAAAATCCATGGACATACGGAGAGAACACGCAAACTCCACACAGAGATTGGAACCCAGAGCTCCAGTGTGGCCAACGTGCTAAAAATATTCCCAGTGAGGACTGGCCACCAGGGGGCATCAGACAACAACAACAGCGCCCCCGGTGGACTGATGGCATCATTACAGCCCACTAGTCAAACATCATGGCTTCTACTTTCTACTGTATGCTGATAAAAGAACCCATAATACTTCCTGGTCCGGCGGCCTTTACTTCAGCTGCATGATGGGAACAAATGGGACACTTTTACCACCTTAAGCCATCCATGCCCCCCAGCCCCCAGTACAGGGGGGGCTAAATGAGGAGGGCTTCACAATGAAGATGACTCTGTCTTTGTGTTGCTTCTATACATTCAACTTGGCATTGGAGCGCAAGGAACGGCAGCCAAAACGGACATCCTTCAATGACACTGGGAGGGGGGGTCAGGGGAGTGGGGGGGGTGGGGGTGCGAGAAGATGACTGCCACTTAAAGACTCAGCGACACCAGGCCATCAGTGCAAATGCCAACATCTTCTTCCACTTCAGCACTTTCATTCAACCTTTGCGGCGGTCCCAGTTTTCCCTCCCAGTTTTCCCTCCGATGGACAATTCCTCTCGCTAGCTAACAATGAAGAACCAACATGACGCTAAAGAACGCACGCCACGTAATGATGGATCACAACGATCACGAGCTAACAAAGTAGCCAAAGTCGTCTTCCCTAATGACTTGACTTTCCTCACAAAAACTCCAACACCATGAAATCAACTCCATGGAACATTCCCAGCGTTCCTTCCTTCCTGCCAGGCCGCCATGTCTCTGCCGCTCGCCTCACGCTAACGTGATGTGGCGTGGCGTGCCGTCAGCGCGCCCGGAGACGCCGGCGCCGCCGGTGAACGACAGCAGCCAACTCGGCTGTCGACGCCCTCAGCGGCCAATCTCTGCGGCGCCCTTTGGTCACACCCCCCCCCCCTTCCCCCCCACCACCGCCACCACGTGCTGGAGTGCAGACGCCACCTAAAACCCAGCCGGCCGTCTGGACATGATTGTGCCCCCTGGTGGTCAAATCTGGCATCCATGTTTGTTAGCATTGTTAGCCGAGCTGACACTAGCTGACAACATGCGATGGACAACCCCGTCACATGACACCAGGGGGCGTGGTCTCTCGCAGCCACGCATATCAACATGTGTTAGCATGTCTGTACGGTAAATCGAGAGGGCAGGGGTGTTCCGGCCGTGTGGAGGGGGGCCCCAGCCCCCCCACCCCCGGGGGCCAGGAAGCTGACACGGCACATCAGTCACGACTCCACCGACAACTCCTGACTGCGTCCGGCCTTGGAAGTCAACAAGACAGGAATTCTTTCCTTTCTTTCTTCTCTCCTTTTCATTTGTCAATTGCAACCACCCGAGTTAGTCCCGCCCCTTCTGTGACGTAGCCAAGATGGCGACGGTCCAGGGCGGTAAGGGGACCCACATTCTACACCTTATTTCTGCTTTTAATTTACTCCGCCCCCACCCGCCTCATGCCACACCCACTCGGCTGTGAACTCAAAAGCGCTCCCGAGGACTTCCGGATACGTAGGCCTGCGTTTCCAAAAAACTCGGGATCACTTCCAACCTCTTGGTCTGATGCTTTGCCATCGATGAACACGAGAACATTCCAACAACATTTAAAGGTCGGAAAAGCGGACCCGGATGAGTAATTCCAGGCTCTGAATCCTAAATCCTCCTGACCTTTGGTGCTTTCATCCTCGATGGGCTGCTTGAAGAGAGTGATGTCCTTGAAGGTGCACAGGAACAGGACCACCTTGTCGTTCTCGTTCCTGATGGGAGCCACTTGCATGTAGAACCAGACCGGACTTCCTGCCAGGACAAGGAGCAGCACGTCACATGACATTCACCAACTTCCCTTCTCCGCTTCATCCGATCGCTGCACTCGTGTACAGACCGGGGATGCTCCATCGGGATTTATGCTGCCGATACCGATCATTCGCCAGTGAAATCGGCCGATCCCAATACCAGTGTACAAAGTGTACTCGCTGAAGTGTACTGACAAGAATTCCATCAAGTGCACTCAACATTTTGAGTGCAGCACCCGGGTCATGACAAGACCTGATAGTCGGCAGCGTAGAAACACACTGAATGTTAGCTTAGCATGTTTATTAGCATCCAGGTCGCGGCGATAATAACGGAGATGAACGCAACTCACGGTTCTTCCTGTAGAGGAGGACCTCAAAGCAGTTGGACTCATAGCTGTCGAAGGTCTGCCGCACTTTGTCGATGGTCTTCTTGTCCGTCAGTTCTCCGTACATAAAACTGCAGAAAGGACAGAAAAACCCGTCGCCATGACATCACTTCCTGTCGCCGTGAAGGTTCTGGGTGCTATTTAGCCACTTCCTTACAACTCCACTAGCATGGTCACCATGACTACCGAGGGAACATCTTGAGGGAATATTTAGGTCACAGCTTGATGATGTCACACCCGTTAACCAATCAGTGGCCACGTCAGGAAATCAAACTAAGTGACCTGACAAGTCACATGACTCCTCAGCTACTCCGGTAAGATGGATCCATGTCATCGTGGGATTGGTCATGAAGGTAAACCCCCGTGCTTCCGCAGAGAACGTTCTGGTCCAATGCTTTGATTGACAGGTAAGGGGCGGGAGCATTTCTTCTCTCTTGCAGTCGTACCTCAAACAGCTGCTCAGCAAACGTCTACAAAAGTTGGCTGCTACTATTACCAATAGTCATGGGAATGGTTTGTTTACTAATATAGTGACAATACAAGCGCTATTAATACTAATAAACGTTATAATAATCTTCTAACAACAATAATAATGCTGACCTGCAGGTGCTGCTCTTCTGCATGACATCAGCTCGGTGGAATCCAGACAGCTTGCAGAATCCGTCATTGCTGTAGACGACGGGCCACTCCACGATCTGGGCGTTGCCCAGCAGGAAGCTCGTCTCTGCGGGTGGAAAGTACACATCAACGCCACGACATCGGCCTCGCCATGACCTCGCCATGACCTCGCCATGACCTCAACAGCAGGAAGTATCTGACGGGTCACACCGCCAAATAAAGTTGTCAAATTTACAAGAATAAAGTTGTCATTTCATGAGAAAAAATTCTTATATTTGCAAGAATAAAGTTGTAAATTTGACAAAATTGAGAAAAAAAAGTCGTACGCTTGAGGGAAAAGTTGAAAATACAAATTGTTAAATTTGAGGGGAAAAGGTACATTTAAAAGAATAAAGTCATGAATGAATTGCATGAATAAAGTTGTAAAATTTGACGAGAATAAAGTTGTCAAAAGTATTAAATTTACAAGAATAAAGTCATAAATTTGTGAGAAAAAAAGTCATGTTTGAGAGAAAAGTTGTAAATTTACAATGATAAAATCCTAAATTTAAGAAAAAAAGTCTTAAGTGTACAAGAAAAAAAATTTAATTCACGGGAATAATGTCATAAATTAATGAGAAAATAATTTTCAATTTACAAGAATAAACTGGTAAAATTATTAGAAAAAAGTCTTAAATTTGCCAGAATAAAATCATAAATTGTGAGAAAAAAAAGTCATATGTTTGAGAAAAAAGTTGTAATAAAATTTGCAATAATAAATCCTAAATTTGAGGGGAAAAAGTTGTACATTTACAAGAATAAAGTTGTAAATTATGCCAAAAAAGTCTTACATTTATGAGAAATAAAGTCGTAAATTTACAAGAATAAAATCGTGTGTTTATGAGAAAAAAAAGTCTTATGTGTACAAGAAAAAGTTGTACATTCACGGGAATAAAGTCATTAATTAATGAGAAAAATAATCTTCAATTTCCAGAATAAAGTGATAAATTTTACCAAAAAAAAGTTGGAAATTTACGACAAAAAAAGTTGTAACATTACCTTTGCCCGAGGCCAAAGGTCACACAAGTCCCCCCCTTTCATAGACGTTCCAGGTGAAGGAGTATTAAAATAATATAAGGAGTATTAAAATAATCAGAGATTTCAAGACTAAAGTCCTAAATTGATGAGAGAAACGTGGAAATATTAAACAACTAAAGTAATGAATTGATGATAGAAAAAAAGCCTTCCATTTCCAAGGCTTCTACAAAGTCAGCTGACTGATGTCATATGACATCAACTAAAGTGATGGCTGATGTTGGTGACACGCGACCCACACTCCCCCCAGGGCCCCCCCAATAAAGCACATATGTCCATGCATTACATCACGTATACAAATAGAAATCATGTTTTAACAATCCATTACTGAATGTCCTTGGGGGTGGGGGGGGGGGGGGGGTCTCCCAAAAGTAACAGTTTATGACTGATGATTTTTTTAGTCCAAAGAAGAACAAGGATTGACTGTTAAATGAGGAAACATGACTCAGCAGCAGCAGCAGCAGCAGCAGCAGCAAGTCCATTAAGTCCAAAGTGAAATGTGCTGATCGTGTTGTTTCAGTCCAAACGCCCTCACGATCACAATCACGATCACAGTCACAATCAAATCAACTTTATTGTCCATTCCGAGTACATGGACATTTGGGGATCACCCGTTCCAAGCAACTGCATTTTAAAACATATGTGGGCATTATTTGGGGCATTATTGACTTTTTCTCTTATATTTATAGACATAATTTCATGTGAAAAAATAACAAATGAACCTCTACATACCAAATGACGGAAATCAAATGTTTTTTCACGCAGTTCCATATTAATGGCGCACACCTGGCCGCCCATGCGCCACAACCCCAAAGTGAGCTTTGTGCGTCATGAGCTGCTGAGCCATAACTAAACTAAACGGACAAAAGTTCGCTCGGACGAATGAACAAATGGCGAGGATGCGACCAACTTTTGCCTGAAATCGGGAGAGCCGATGAAGACAGAAGAGCAGAAGAGCAGAAGAGCAGCAGAAGCGTTCCATCTTACCACTGGACCTCCTGACGATATTCTCCAGAAAAGTGTTCTGCGGCGCCACCAGGCCTCTCTTGCCGCCCGGCATGCTGCCGTGGCTGGGGTGCTGTGTTCCTGTGAGAGAGTCCTCTGGTGAAGATCATGGTAGCTCTCTGACTGACGGACGCGCACTGAGCGCACAGCCGCGCGGGCACAGGAGGCGCGCCGAGCGGACGGACCTGCGCATGCGTGACTGGGGGCATTCTTCACGTGAAGGTGAGCGTCTGCTTTTAAAAGTGTAAACACAGACAGAAAGCATAAATAATACTAGGGCGATGACAACTTTAGTAGTTTCTTGCACAAACATGATTAATGACGGATGGTCTAAAACGTAACAATGCTCCCCCTAGCGGCCATGACTTAAACTACATGTAATTAGCAGTGTGGCTCTGTCAAAAATGTTATTTGTGTTCATTCACCAAACTGTTGTGTTGTGTTTGTGAAAATGTACCTGATGTCTCGACAGGACATAAAGTCAAATAAGAGTGCGTGAAAGTTGACTAACTTTAAATCCACACGGATGTTGAAGTGAGTCGCCATTTTGAATGGTCACGTGATGTTTTAGAACCATAACTAAGTGGCGCGAGACGCCGAAGTTCTTGCTAACAGGAAGTACATCTTAGGTCTGCTAACTGGATACATTTGGATACATTTTGGAGTCGTATTAGATGGTAAATAATGCTGAAATGATGGGAATTAAGCAGGAAGAATATACACAACTACGCTTGTGTATATTGTGTATAAGATATTTTGTGTATAAGAATACACACAGATAAGCCTGTGTATATTCGTGTGGGCTCAGCTCCTCCAGTGACATTATTTATGGCAAGGAGTGGGCGGATTCTTACTATTTTATGAAGCTCGGGAGAGCAAACAGTAGACACAACACTTTAGCACATTAGTAGCACATTAGTAGCACATTCGTAGCACATTAGCGCCACCTACACGTTGCCTTAATTAGCACAACACTGGAATGAAGGCTTTGGGGGCAAGGAACATCACAAACTCAATTTAAATGACATCAATTAAAGGCGGGGGACTCACACCCACGAAGACAGAGGAGTTCGACGGTGGGATGTTGGGTGAATTCATGATATAACACAAAAGACCAAGATAGAAAAGAAAAAAAACAAAGCAGTCGCCTCCATGTTCCAGGATGCATTTCTGCATGACGTCAACTCCACAAGCATTGGACATGCGCGCCCCCCTGTGGAAGAAAGATTTACTACAGAACTGAAGGACAAATTGGTGAACGATCAATGAAATAACTAGTGATAAAATACATGTTATTTTCTAGGATTAGCTGGGGGGTATGTTTAAAAAGAAAAAAAAAACATATGATGGAAACAATAGAGATTGTGAAAAGGGAGCATATTCCGGCAAGATGGAACGGGTGGAGAAGTGTTGTGATGTGCCGTGATGTGCCGTGATGTGCCGTGATGTGCCGTGATGTGCCGTGATGTGCGATAGAAGAGTTTCAGCTAAAATGAAAGGAAATGTATACAAAACTGTGGTGAGACCAGCCGTGTTGTTTGGACTAGAGACGGTGCCACTGGGGAAAAGACAGGAAGCAGAACTGGAGGTAGTAGAGATGAGGATGCTGAGGTTCACAGTGGGAGTGACCAGGATGGATAGGATCAGGAACAAATCCATCAGAGGGACTTTACAGGCCAGACTGAGATTGGGACATGCCCAAAGGAGAGATAGTGAATATATATACCAATAATCATCTGATATTTTGAGAATAGTCGTAAATTTCCGCCAAAAAGTGACTTTGTTACAGGCATTGCTAGAGACAGCTATGAAAAAGGGGGTAAGGAAGGTGTAGTGAGAAGGGCAAACCAAAGGCCAATCCGTTTGTCTTCAACTGCTCTGTTTTGCTGCCACGTTATAAATAAAAACTTGCCTGCAAGTTTAAACTTTATTTTCAAAATATTTTTGGAGTTTTTTCCTCATAAATATACAACTTTATTCACGTAATACAAGTTTTTTTTCTTGTAAATGCACGCTTTTATATATTACAACTTTATTCGTAACCCTATTCTTGAATATACGACTATTTTCACAATACACGTTTTTTTCTCATATACATCTTTATACCAAATTTACGATGATTCTCGCAGATACCCAACTTAATACTCCTAATATTACAACTTTCTCATAAATCTTTTACGATTGATATATATGACTTTGTTGTAAAATATTTTTCCATGTAAATATACGAATTATAAAAATTCTCCTTAAATTTACAATGATTCTCGTAAATATACAACCTTATTTTTATAATACAACAACTTTATTCTCTGAAAATTACGGTTATTTATCTAAACGTACAACTATTCTCATAATATAAGTTTTTCTCTCAAATGTACAACTTTGTTCTCCCAGTGTGGCCCTAAAACTCCAGCGTAGAAATGTCCACTATGTCCTTAAACACCACATGCACACACACGCATCAAATGAATCAATTCATCATCTGGGCTTTATCACAAAACAGGTTTAATTTAATATCTCTTTATTTTTTTAAAATAATTAAACATTTGTCTTTGTCCAACCCTTTTGTTCTCACGTTTTCAATTGAGTTCTAGCTGGCCCGTTCTAAAGCACACATGACTTCTTCGAGGAAGGGAGGAGTGTCGTGGTCAACTCGCCATCGGAGTGGAACACCCCCCCCCCCGCGACCCCTACACCCTTTGACCTCCCTCGGCCTCGCCTACCTGACTTCACCCACCTAAACCCCGCCCCCTTCCCCTCCCTCCCCAACTAAAAAAACAAAAACAAACATATATCCAATGGTGAAAAGAAAGTTCATCCAAATCCCGAAATGAGCTAAAAGGGCGGAGAGGGAGAAGAAAAAGCCTAAAAGTGGGAAAGGCGATCATAAATAGCAGGACGTTGTTCCATAATACCTCTTTATATCTCTCTCCACGCTTTCCTAAACAAAAACAGAAGCTAAATGACTACAAGATACAAGATTATCAGTGTACTGCATTCATTAATGTACAGGCTGCTCGTCTTGCTTTTCTTCTCTCTTAATACTGTGAAGGCGACACAGCACCCCCGGTGGCCAGGAGGTGGCGAGGCAGATCACCGGGAACATCTTTGGCGCTCCTCTCCACGCTTTTTGTCTGATTGGCCTGTTATGGGGGCGGGGTGGGGCGGGGCGGCATCAGTGCCAGACTGATACCACGTGGCCTGGAGGGGGTCCGGAGGGGGGCAGGGGGTCCGGCGGGGGGAGGCGCTCCTTCACTCTTCGAGGAGGCAAGGACTGCGTCTACATGAGTGCTCGCAGCAAGAGGGTCAAATGAAAGGTTTGGTCAGCCTGGTTCCTCTACGGATGATATTCATCAGATGCTAACGCTAGCTGCTCGCTCGGGGTACCACGCGGATGAGGATTGTGTGAATAAACTTTAGTCTGGTCGCTTAGCAACAGATGCACACGTACAATACGAGCGACGTCGTCTTAAGTAGGATTGTCGGCCACTAGCGTTGACAGCACTTAGCTTCTATGCTAATGTAACAGCTAGCATCCCAAGTCTTGCTGGTGCACGGCTACTTGCCGCCACTAGGAGGCGACATAACTGCCGTCTGCAGTTCGGACGCGTACGAACACGCATGTAGACGCACTCAAGTGTTTTTGTCGCATTCGCTTCCCGTTTGTGGCGGAGGGGGCGGAGTCAACAGAAGAAGTCCCACAGCAGGAAGAAAAGAATCAGACAGGACTGCAGCGATGAAGACGAGTGCGGTGAAAATCAAACTATCTTCTGGCTTTTAACGCTGTGCTCCACGTCCAAATGTTTGTTTGTTAAAAGCCCCGCCCACATAAGTCATTTTCTCATTTTCTATTTTTTTCCTCCTTTTATTTATTGTACTTTAGTTTTTTTTTTCCGTCCGTTTGCAATAATAGCAGTTTAAGGGAACAAAGAAAAAAAGAATTATTTACAGTGTTGAAAGTGTGAAAACAGACGTGATGAATCTACTGTAAAGTAAGTCGCACAAACACAGGAGAAATAAAAACATAAGAAAAAAAACTAAACAATTAAGAGACCAGCGGGCGCTCCGTATGGATCCACACGTGATGGACTTTTGTAGGGAATCTCTTCTTGGAGCTCTGGGCAGACATGGCTGATGTGAAGGGGGGCGGGGGTCAGACAGGAAGGTCAAGGGGGTGTGGGTGGGTAGGGGAGTGTGGTGGGGGGCGGGGCAGGGCGGGGCGGGGCGGGGCGTATTGGAGGTTGTTCAGCGCGGTCTTCGTTAAGTTGGGATGATCCCGTCGCTCCTAAGGCCTCGCTTCAGCTCCAAGTCCTCCAGCCTCTTCCACAGCTCCTCGCGCTCCTTCTCCTTCTTCTTCTCGCTGGACAACAACAGGGATGCCGCTTTAGAGCCGCAGCTTTAGAGCCGCAGCTTTAGAGCCGCAGCTTTAGAGCCGCAGCTTTAGAGCCGCAGCTTTAGAGCCGCAGCTTTAGAGCCGCAGCTTTAGAGCCGCAGCTTTAGAGCCGCAGCTTCTGGCCACAAATGCTAATGATTGACACCTAACTTTACAGGGCGGGGAGCCTCACTCCATATGCTAGACACGGTATCCACATGATTGACATACGGTAGATCTCCGCTATTTGCGGTGCTTATCAGTGAAGTTTAACCCTTAGATGCCCGAGTGACTGGACCCTCCACTCTTCCATAAGTGGCTCAAAAATCACCCATACTAGAATCAATGCCTTTTTATGCCGATTTTGCCATTTTGGTTAGGAATAATCACTTGTATGATATTTAGTATTATATTTAGGACCACACAAGAATCATTTCATGTTAGAAACATCTTCATTTTTTTCCATCTTTGAAAAAGAAAATGGCCCCATACAACAATAGAAAATGAGGATCCATTGTGTGTTGCATAAACGTAAGTTAAAAATGTGAATGGCATGATATCAAAAATATGATTTTTGAGGAATTCCTGGAATATGAAATGATAACAATTTTTCTTTGTGAAGACATTTCAAAAAAACAACCCGAGCGGGTCATTTTGGCCCCACTTATGCATCTAAGGGTTAAAGACGCAGACATTTTTAGCTGTGATATCACATGACATGAATTAGCGTTATTTTTATGAATATACCTCACGAATAATTAGTTATATTTGTACAATATGCAGATGGCCTCCTCCTCATCATCATCATCATCATCATGATCTTCAGAATGAGAACAAAGCCTACAAAACCGATCTTCCACGCCTGTCGCTAACGTTCACAAGGACAACACCGCCAACATGGTGGCGTGATGATGCAAGAGTTGCTTACCGCTGGCGGTCTGACTTGTAAGTGGCTGTGAGTTCATCGAATAATGGATTGTTCATCTCCATGAAGGCCTTCAGTACGTTGTAGACCAGCGCCACGATGGCCCTGTGGAGCACACAAACAGTGGCTTGGAGGTTTTACGCCACAAGGGGGCCCCCTAGTCTTCTTTTTCTTCTTTATTTCAAACATCATCCAAACATACTGAACAAAGCAAACATACATCAACACAAATAAAAAAATTATAATTAAAATAAAAATAATACAATAATAACATGAAATTAATAAAATGAAATAATCCCACTTGAGTCTTACTACTTCCCTTTTGTCACTGCTATCCCAACTACTGGGTTTTACACTTACACTTCCTTTAGGCTTTTATTCTTGTTTATTTATTATTTATTTATTCATTGTATTTCTCATCCTTCCTTTCATTAAAAAGCCAGGGTCTAGGGTGGGCCTGTTGAGTGGACTGCAGGCCCAGTCAGCAAGCCCCCACCCGGCTGCCCTATCTAGTAAACTTGGGTTCATAGTGGTGTGTTGTCCTGTGCTGTGTCTTGCATTATTATTATTATTATTATTATTATTGATATTATTCCTGACAGTACGTGGCCCTAAACGTCAGCCCCCCCCTTCCTGATTGTCTGTCCCCCACAGCAATGGCGAAGAGACGTGTGAAAAGGCCCCACTCACGGGTTCCAGTGTTCTTTGGAGATCCGGTAGAGGCTGGCGAACATGATGGGCAAGATGACGCTGGAGTTCTCCTCGATGAGACTCATGATGTACTCGTTGTTCCAGTAGTACAGCGCCCGCTCGGCCACCTGCCATAGGAAGACATTTTAAATGACGCGGGGGCCAATCGGCCGACTGGACTGGGACGTGGTCACCCACCTGGAAGTGTGGGCTGGAGACGCATCTGGAGATCTGTTTGAAGAGCGGCTCTTGGATCTTGACAAACTGTGTCGGTTCTATGACATCCAGGATCTCCTCCAGTTCGCCTAGAAACATCACCTGCGGCCCGAGAAGGAAGCGTTAAAGAACGTGTGCCCCCCCCCCACGCGGTTCGGAGACAAAGAGGAGGAGGATCACCTCTTTTTGACTGCACGTTTTAGGCCAGAACTTCAGTAAGCCTCTGATGACCTGAGGAGCAAACACAGGGTTGAAGAAGCTGCATCTTGAACCAGGTGTGGACCTGTGGCGGTACTTACTGGTTCTGTTAATGTTGGGTCTTTCTCTAGGAACTGTACAATGCAATACGCCAACTGCACCAGCAAAGAAGACGAGATGTTGCAATGAACAACACTGGTGAGCATCACACAACAGGAAGCATGCAGAGCACCAACCACTGTACCTGCGCGTGGAAGAGCGACAGGCTGCGGACCGTGTGGAGCGGGATCAACACTTTGACCAGAAACTGTTTATGCTCGGCTTTGAGCGGCAGAGCGAAGCCATTGATTATACTGCAAACAAGAAACATCAGCCTTTAAAAACCGCTTGCTGGGTAGTGTGCCCTCTGCTGGCTGCCAAGGGGAACTAGCATACGCTTCAAGTATCAGCATCTTCTATTGGCTGTGGACCAGCTGACGTGCAGCCGGTCCTTACATCGGGTGGAGGAATGGAGGAAATATTGATGGGAAAAATGGAGCTTTCCAGTCCTGATGGAGAGTTGATCAACACGTTACGCATATAAGACGCACATTGGTCTCACATTCTAGATATTTATTACAAACACAATAGCATGTCACGGATGACTTGAAGAAGAAGAAAAAAAGCTAATGTGGCTCCAGCTTTTTTTTTTTTATTAAAAAGGATTAGCTTGAGAGAGGGCTGCACAGTGGACGAGTGGTTAGCCCGCAGGCCACACAGCTAGGAGACCCCAGTTCAATTCCACCCCCTAGAAGCCATGATATTTGACTAGTGGGCTGTAATGATGCCATCAGTCCACCGGGAGCGCTGTTGCTGCCTGATGCCCCCTGGTGGCCAGTCCTCACTGGGAATATTTTGCTAGTTTAGCAGCGTTGGTTAGCACGTTGGCCACACTGGAGCTCTGGGTTCCAATCTCTGTGTGGAGTTTGCATGTTCTCCCTGTGCATGCGTGGGTTTTCTCCGGGTACTCCGGTTTAATCCAACTTTATTGTATAATTGTAATATTGTAATATTTGACAGTTGTAGCATAAAGCTCACTAAATGTCTTCTTTCGGGGAACACTGAGATCTTGTGAGCCACCAATGCGAATGTGAGTGTTTTCGGTGGTGGTGGGGTGGGGGGGACATACCTGCCCAGGATCTCCAGCAACTCAGCCACCCCGTTGAAGTGCTCCGTCTCATAAACAAAACTGCAGAGAGCACAGGTTTGGAAGCTCAGGTTTTTAAAGTTACGAGACAAAAAGTGTCAGAAGAAGAACTGTGATCATACTCACCGTAGAAAAATATTATTGATCTGTTTTCGTATAAAAGCCCTCAGCCCCAGGAATTTGCCGTAGATTCTATGCAAGACTGTCTTCAGGTAGTCTCTCTCCCGAGGATCTTCGCTGTCAAACAGCTCCAGGAGCTGAGGGGAGGGACAAGGGATGAAGGAAAGGAAAGGAAAGGAAAGGAAAGACACCACGCAGCATTCACATGCGTGCAGGACTCACCTGTAGGACAAACTTCTGGTCTATGTACTTTTTGGCAATGCTGGGCTGGAACTCCTGACTCTCCAGGAAGCGGATGAAGAACTCATATACCAACTGGGAAGGAGAGGCGTTGTTATTTACTTTGGAGGCAGACGGAGCGGAGACGAGGCCCTCCAACGTTACCTGTAAGTGAGGCCAGGAGGCCTCGAGCGTGGGCTCATCCTCCTCAGGGTCAAACTCATTACTGTCGCTGGGCGGAAGGGTCCGGAATATGTTGTGAGACACCTAAAGTTGAGACACAAACACTCGCTCAACCCCTGAAGCGGAAGCTCTGCATGATCTCCGAGCCCACTGACCATTTTGACAACTTCAGGGTAGGCCTGCTCTGTCAGGTAGCCCCGGCTGACGGTCACGTAGTCCACCAACTCGTTGAGTGTGGAGCGCTTGTACTCCTTCATCTTGAGGTCCGACAGAGTGTCCATGAAGTCAAAGACAGTACAGCACTGCTGCAGCTTCTTCAGGAACAGCTCGGGCTGCTCCGGGGCCGGCACGTCTGCGCACGCACGCACACACACACACACACAGAATGGTCTGCTTCATAACAGATGCGTATTCTCAAAGTTATTCAGCATTCCCCATATATTTATTTCTTTATTTGTGGCAGCCCGGTCAAGTAGATTTGGTGCTACATGCTAGCCCTAGCTTATAAACCCATTATATAAGCTACAACATTGTGTACAACATTGCTTGTTAACACATACATCTATGCCAGAGAAGAAGATGTAGCAGGAGGGATCATTACCAATAAAACAAAGTCATAAATGATGTAATTTTTCATAAATGATAGAAAGAAGCAACAGTACAGCAGACAATACGTAGTCCACACATTTGTTGTATTTGTTGTGCTTTGACTCACTTTATCGCCAACAGTGTTATTCCTCTCTACTACAGTGTTATTTATTATTTATGACAATTACAAATGCATCATGGTAGCTTTTGCAAATTAGATGACATCATTGCATCGTTAGGAAATAAATGTGACTGCGTTGGACGCTTGTGTTTTTTAGGCTCCAAATCACAGCCTTCGTGGAAGGAAATATAACAAAACAAAACTTTTGAAACCAAGTAAACATCCAATTGTGGTGGCACAACGTATGGATGCACGGCGTATGGATGCACGGCGTATGGATGCACGGCGTATGGATGCACGGCGAGGTGAGGCGAGGCCAGGCGGCAGGTGACTTATGTTACAGGCCCACTGAGATGGTCATGGGAGCGCGGAGGGAGGGGTCGTGCAGAGTTCACACCTGCTAGCTCACCACTTGAGCCACCACCGTGACTCAGTGGTGATGGTCTTGCAGGGCTGCTTCTTTGTTATGTAATAGATAAGCCGCTGCGAAGGCGCCGGACAACGAGCTGTGTGTGTGTGTGTGTGTGTGTGTGTGTCTAATGCCATCATGCATGAAGAGAGAAGGCCCCTCGGTCCAGTCTAAAGCTACTTACAGCTACAGGCATGAAAAGGATAAATTCATATTGGTTGTCATGACAGTCATAGTCTGACCGGCTAACCTCACCATGATAGAACATGGAAACGTGGCATACTATAGCTGTAGAAATGGCCTTTAGAGCACCCAGAGGTACTTGGCATAATTAACTAGGAATGGACGACAGTGTGAAAGTATTGAGGAGTTACAGTAATACTCTTGACTTCCCTGTAAAGCTACAATTAGGAAAGTAAGAGCCATAAAATGTGCGTGCTTGCTTCAATGTCTGCAGCAGTGTCTTATTATACACTCAGCATGCACATCAGGGTATATGCACTATATGCACTTCGCTGGGGTTAAGGGTTCATGAATCACGTGCCGGTACAGTAGGGCTGATGGCTACTTGGACATTAAGGAGAGGTCAAATGTGGAGGTGGGGACGCCAGAATAGAAGATGGCTGTGTGCAGATACCAAGATGAAAAGTCAACATCATCAGTGTGATCAAGTACAACTTTTTTCATTCATGGTCTGTGGATATTAAAAATAGTGTGACATTATGACTAATGAGACTAATGAGTTGGCTGCAGGATTTGGGAAGGAGGGGTCAGCTTGTTGCAGAGCCTGCAGCGCCATAGGAGCGGCCATAGGAGCGGCCATAGGAGCGGCCATAGGAGCATGTAAAGGGCCTTAAAGGAAGCTATGAATAGACTGATAATCACATAGGACACCCTAAGCCTTCCACTGACTCGCGAGAAGGAGAAAAGACCGACAACGGAGGCCGCCTCTGAAATGTCAGGTCAATAAAGACAACAATGGAAGAGCTATTGCTAACCGGCTCACTGTGCCTTTTGGTGACAGGTCAGACTGCAGGTTTACATCCAACATGGACCACAATTGTGTCATTTGACTTGATCCAGAATACCAAGTGAGCCAAGTTCAAAAAACGGGCCAGAAGTCAGAGATCAGAGCCTCAAGTTACAAAAAATATGAATAGTACTGTAACTATGCAAATGATGAGCATACACTATTCACAAAAAGTTTGGAGAATATCAGTTGATGGCGAAGACCAGCTGGGTGCGAGAATAAACATGCTTCTCGTCCAAACTAGCACATCATAGAATGCTCTGGTACATTAACAAGCGGTAAAACACAACACCGTGTAAACACAGTCATACAATCTGAGCACGCCTAGCATGCTCTGCTAAACTACGCTCCCCTCCCTATCTTCCAATCAAAGATTTTAGTCCAGTTTTCGCTGGTGGTCGCCTTCAGGGGGGTGTGGGTTAGTGGTTGTGATGCAATTCCATCACGATTGAGCGGTTCGGCAGGGAAATACGTTCCAACACAAACGTTCCTTCTTCTCACGGTGACCTCATTTGATTGACAATTTGTCCACAATTGGCCACAATTCCATTAACATGGAAATCATGAACAATAATAAGAATGTGTCTATCTCCCTGTCAAATGGATGCATACTCGTGCATCTGTGAATGGAAAACGTGACATTCATTCAAAGTTATCGCATGCCGTGTGTGCAAATGTTTCTGCAGATTGATAGTACTTCCTCCCCTTGATGAAACATCCATTATGCAAGTATTCCAAGTTTTCCTGTTGTCATCCTTTCTTTCGGCGTTGGTGCCGCTTGTGTGCCTTGTTACCTGCTGGCTGCACTGGCAAATAATGTCGCCAAGATACACAATGCGCGTGGTCAAGTCAATGGTGCACGCTTGTTTACAAAATGGCAGATTCCAAGAAACTGGTTCTCAGCAAGGTTCCAAATACCGAGTCACTGTTGTGTTACAACATACAATGAATGACCCCACTTTCAACCTTCGATGTTTCCTGCACAAGAGTTGGATGTGGGCCGTCCAGGTAAACACATAGCACACAAAGCAACTAGCCTGCAGGTCTTTGACCGCTGGTTAAAGCCCAGAGAATCACGTTTAGCTCAGTGGTTGGTGCTACTTGTTAGAAGACACCTCCAAAAGTGCAGCATGCACTTTGCCACACTTCCACATACACAAAGAATCATTCCATTCCACTCACTGCACAAGACTTCCTGTTCTTTTCCCACTGAGGATGAAAATTCACCAGCTGAACAATTAGAGCATTTGTTAGAAAACTGTAGGAAACTATCCAGCAGATGATATTTGGCACATGAAAACGGAGACAGACTTGATGCTGGTCAAGTGTGAGGGGACCAGCGGGACAATTTGTTATGTTGCTAAATGCTGGCCTATCAACACAACTATTCTGAGATGCTTTATGAGCACGGCTCCATCCTTCTTCTTCCTCTTCCTCTGCTGCCATGTTCTTCTTCAGCTCAGCTTCGTAGGGCTGCCCGGGCCCAGCGAGGGAATTGATGAAGTACCAAGACAACTTTGGTGGCTTTGCAGAGAACGACACAGCGCGAGACGTCCCACAAGACGGGCCATGAAGATCTGGTTCACACTGAGACCTTCAACAGCCACGTTTACGAGTTTTTCTCTTTCCGAATGGAATCTTTCCGAATGACTTTTCCAAAAACAATGGTATACATGGAAAAGAATATTCCAATCTCCTGTCTACATGCGCCGCTATAATCAACCAGAATAGTCAACATCACATGACTAACACAATGCTTATTCAGCTACACAAAAAATTAACATGAACAGAAAAGGTGTCCGTTGTTTATGGAACTTTTATGTTTATGGAACTTTTCATTTATAAGTCGCTTTGGAGTATAAGTTGCAGGAACAGCCAACCTATGAAAAAAAGTGCGACTTATAATCCGGAAAATACGGTATATATATCTTTTTTTTTTTTTAAAGAAAAACTGGACTTATGAATGGCGTATAGAAGGGTTTAAGATTAAGATTAAGATAAGGTATGCCTTTATTCGTCCCTCAGTGGGGAAATTTGTATTGCACAGCAGCAAGAGTACAGAGTCAGTTAAGCAGTACAAAATACACAATATAGAAAAATAAACAACATAAACAACCCAAGTATTAACAAAAAACAGAGTTTTTCCCAGAGTTATATACAATACAGTATGTAGATAATATGAAACGAGATGAGATATATGACCAGTCTATACACTGAGATTCAGTTTTGTTCCACAGATGGCGCTAATGCACACCAAAAGCTGCTTGCCAACCGCCAACAAACAACAGAAGAAGAAAAACACAAGGAAGAAGAACAACTTTCCATTTTAGCGGGTACAAGATACCTCAATAGGATTGGGGAAAGGAATATTCCACCCCTGTGAATCCCATTATATGTTCATTGGGATTGGCACTTTTCTTTGGGAATGAGTTGTATACAAAGGTTACATTCTTTCCGTTTCAGCAAATAAACTGAATGTAATTGGAATATTTGGGTCCAAAGAATGGACAAAGAAAAGGGTTTTCTAAAGGTAAGTTTCGCTTCAACGTCCTAGCGGATGGCTCTCTCCACAAGACCAAAGCTGTTGATATCAGCTGATGCCGTCATTTACAGTGATTGTGTTTTGATCTGACAAATCCAGGCCCATCAAGATGTCAGCCTCAGTACCAGTGAGGAACACATTACACCACTCGTTAACACACACTTTTTAGGAGCTTGGGATTTCCCCTGCCGTGTGTGTGTGTGTGTGTGTGTGTGTGTGTGTGTGTGTGTGTGTGCCAACTTGAGTTCCAAGAAAGAGTCCAGCTGATGGACTCAGCAGCGGAGAGGCTCGCAGCCTGCAGGTCAAGTCTGTGAGACGTAACGTACTGGGGTATAACCTTTGGTTTTAGTAACGATTCAAGTCGTATTCATGGACGATATTGGTTCATTTAGAACGGTACGACCCAAAACAATTCAGTAACTTTAAATGGATTCAGTAAGTTTTTAGCCAAAAATTGACGGTGAAATAAATACTGGAGGTGAAGTTTTCTGTATTACCATTGTTTTTTTGTTGTAAGGGAATTGGGTATAAATTAATTATTAACAAGTAAACAACAATTAATGGCAAATGCATTTACGTTTTATTTGAATGAATGGCAACCAACAGTGAATTAACACATTGAATTACCAATGAACGAATGAACAGGTTGAATTAAATCAAGCCTGTGATGAGTTCGGATAAAACATGACTTGAACTTTAATTTCATACCTCATTCATTTCTCTACCCCAAAAGGAAATAGCGCCTTTGGTTCACATTGCTTTAACATTGGGTCAAGACAAATGCTGTGATGTGTCAGATTTGAACTCCATTTCATCTGCAAATAGATATTAAAGCCAATTTATCCTCTAATTTATCCTACATACCTTTTATCTTGTCCTCAAGCTCCGATCCATGAGTTTGAAAGGCTTAAAGTATGACGTATGCCTGGTATAAATGTGGTATAAATGGTCAGTATAAATCCAGTATCAAGTGTGGCGATGACATCGCAGGCGGACCAAACCGAGCGTAGCGTCCGAGGTGTATGGTGTCTGGAGTCACTCTTTACAGGACAAAAAAAAAAAACCTCACGAACCGGTGCTCTATGGAGAGGACGTGTCGGCTGTTTATTCAACTGCACATGTGCCGACCACACTGTAACCTTGGCAACCACAACAGTCGCCTTTACATGACGTCATCCCTGCGCCACACTCAACTGGCATGACTAATCAACTTACAGGAGTAACGTCTAAGGTCTTGACATTTAAAAGGGATTTCAAACCTGACGTGCTTTATTTCCTAGTATTGATTCAATCGATTGATTGCCTTTTAGACTATGATAGATCCATATGTCATCCGGAATGGAAACTTGCACAACATAGATCAATGGAATATCAATCGTTACACCCCTAGTCACGTACTATTACTTCTATATACGTACTGTATGTTCTCACACACCCACTTGGAGTGTCATGAAAGTGGTGGATCACATGACTGTAAAGCAACTTGTACGCTGGTAGGACATCAATGTGCTCCATCTGCACTGCGTGTGACCTCTATTTCACCTTACGGCTGCAGTGTGCACGAGCATGCGTGTCAATGTAGCCATTGACTTTGACTTGGACAAATATACGTCAGCTTGAGCGGTGGTTGTGTGCAATGGGGTACAATCATGTGTCTTGGTGGGCTTGACAAGTCGCCAGGGCTAATCACTGCATGACGGATACGCACGGGCGAGGGGGGGGTGTTTAGCATCGACCGTCTTGGCCTCTGTGATCCTGCATCCTCCTCGTGTACCGTTAATGAAAATGAGTTCAAGAAGCCGAAACGAAATGTAAGGGTTAACGACCGTGACATTCACATCTGTACATGACATCACAAGCATTAAAGCAGGGGTGTCCAAACCACGGCCCAATCTCTATCAAAGTCTCAGCGTACAATGGACTATGGCCTTTACCAATTTGTACTTATACGGGGCGGAGCTAGCGTCTTGAACAAGGCCAAGATTGTTCAGCGTACCCAGGAATGGCACAATCAAATAGACGCACGATTACAAGCGACAACTATCTGTTATTATGGTTTTGAGGAAATCATGTCAATCTAAATTATTCATTTTTATAGTTTTACATGAAGAAAAAATCAAAATGCTTATATGAAAGATATCAATGGCAAATAAAAGGGAAGGGTTGAATGAAGACATCATTGATGACGTGAAATCGCAACGTACATTTTTGACCTTAACCAAAAAACACGCTAAACAGGGTGGACGCTAACTGAGGTTCTTTTAGTGGAACACATTTCTTCCTTCTTCATTTAGACCAGGGGTGTCCAAAGTGCGGTCTGGGGGCCAGTGCCGGCATTTGACTTTTTTTTTTTATTGGGTTGCAACACATGGCAGAAATAAAATGAAACAAAAACTCCATCAAAAATGGGGAATATGGGGATGAAGGCACTTTTTACAATAAAAAAATGGAGGTGTGTCCCGCATCCATTGAGAAAGGTTTGGACACCCCTGCCTTTCAACTGCATGTTAACGCTGCACTTCCTGGCATTGTTCAAAGTCGCAGTAAAGAATGCTGATATAGTTATTGAAGAACTTCTGGTACATCTATTATCAGTAGATGCGCTATATAAAGTTGTTCCAACGTCATAGAAGAACACCACCGTATAAATAATTATTAATGACCCACATACAAACAACTGGCTAACCTTGTCTAAGCACCGCGCTGCTGTCAATCATTAACATGTGCACTTTGCTCGCCTCTGGCCAGCAACAGTGCATGTCGGTGAGCTACGGCCACGCCCCAAGGTGTGACGTCTGGAATGGAGGTTTCAGCTGAGGTGGAGCGTCTGTATTGCGCATGCACGCACTGTGGCGTCTTTCATTTCTTTGAAATGATTGCAATATAGGATTCAAATCCACATCTAACGCACATCCAGGGCCTCACCAACACTCGGTCTGGGTTGGTCACTTTGGTCACTTTGCCATGGCTGCAGGGTAACGTTGACAAAAGGTGGAATCAGGCTGACACTGACGAGCGCCATGACAGCTGAGGTGTGGACAGAAAGCTCGCAGTCATGCTAAAGTGGTTCTGTTGCAGCATTCATTCACCACTGTTGGACAATTCAGGCCAAGAACAACAATATGAACTCAACACAACACGGGAAGAACCGGTCCTCCACCCCTGTTGTCTTGGAGTTTTTCCCATGTTAAAAGACCCAGGCTCCTGGACCGGATCCAAGCAAGAAGCCCTGATTATACAACAACTTAAAACAATGTCCAAGTGAAGGTTATTAACTCCATTTGGAACATTTAGACAAGACTGCTCAGTGTGTGATTCCCAAGTGCAAACGATTGTTTGTCCTTGGGGTATTGCCGTAGTCAGGAAGTAGCTGTACCGCCATTGGGACATGCAAGGTGCCAGCCCTGTACTTATTGAGCCGTAGAAAAGGTTTGCCTGAAATGCTGCTTATGTATTAGCCGTTTAAGTGGAATAGACATTGAAAAGATTTAAAGATTTAAAGCCAAGTCAATTGCTGGTGCTAATCTCCAGCGCCTGGATGGGCTTTCCAGTGTAAAGGCTGTGAAATGGAACTCAATTGGAGTCTTTATTGAGAACCGGTTATTTGTGTCCAGCTAGCAAAGTGGAGACCAAACGTTAGCCACGCCTGACCGCCCACTATTTGAGAAGAACTGGAATAAGCCAAAGACATGTAATCATAAAATCAGTAACCAATAGTTCAGCTGTAATGACAAATCAACCCCCTGTTGGTGGTCCTGAGGGAACAAACACCCTGGAGCAACTCCAGCGTTCCCACTGTGAGTGATAATAGACGCAAGCAGCCAGTGACTTCTACATGGGTGTGTCTTCAGGGAAATCCTCCACATTTAGCAGCGACTGAGAACTGCTGAGTCAGGCTGCATCCTCACGGAATGTCAACACCGCTTTACTACAAACCACACACATTCTTCAGGCCGGGACTGGGAAGAATAAAAATGCTCTCCTTTCACTGGAGGACTTTCCATTCAGCTCACAGCCAGTAAACACACTCTTCTTCTGTTACCGTGCTGGTCCATTTTAAGGGTACGCCTCCATCTGGCCGACACACTTATGACGGGGTTGGACAGCCGAGGCTAACTTTAACACTCCATGCTGGTGTGCTGACTGTGAACCCCCCCACCATTTCCCAATCCAGACCCTAGCATAAAAGCCGTCACTCACGCAATCAGGATTCTGCTCCCTCGGTGACGTCAGCGTCAGTGGTCGGAAAAGGCGGTGACGAGCGTATCGTTGAGAGCGGATTTGAGGCCAACATGTGGGCAACGGGAGTTTGGCGGAACTTCCACTTGTGCCTTGTTTGTAGCGAGTGTTGCTGGAAAAATGTAAAGAGACACCTCGGGGCTCGGGTTTCTCCTGAGGGCAGTACGTGGAGGGGCAGGGTGGGCGCAAGACGAGGTTGGTGGGTCGGTGGGCTTCACTGGCCAAACAGAAGCAGAGGGAGTGGAGCTGAGGGGGCATCATTGTACCTCGGAACCGGTCTATTTCTGATCTGCTCTCTCTCTCTCTCTTTTAAAGTGCCACTGAGGAAGTGTGGCCGACTGACCCCCAAGACGCCACCAGCTCTAGTGTACCAATGTTAGAGTAATAGTTTCATGCCAGGGCTAGATATGTATTAATCGCTCCTCACTGGGATTATGTGTTGCAGAATCAGTGTTTGTCTAAAAAACAAACATACTTTAGCAATACTACCAATTTTTTGTGTGTTACGACATAATCATCACAACACAAGCCACGTTTACATGAGGAGTTTTTCTCTTTCCGAATACAATGGTATCCATGGAAAGGAATATTCCAATCTCTTGTCTCCGTGTACCCCTATAATCAACCAGAATAGTCAATGGGGCATGCCCAGTAAAAGGTAAACATCAACATCACGTGATACCGACTTCCCAGAGTTTTTCTTTCACTTGTTGGAATAACTCCCTATTGCCAGTTTTTCCTTCATCCAGTCTTGAAATTTAGTTTGGATCAAAAACAAATTTCCAGTGCCGATTGCTGGCCTCCATTTTTAAAAGTGAAGAACGTCTGGATCTCTTTAATAAAGCTGGACTTGTGAATGGCGTATAGAAGGGTTTAGATTCTGTTCCACAGATGGAGGTAATGCACACCAAAGCTGCTTGCCAACCGCCAATAAACAACAGAAGAAGAAGAAGAACGCACCCTGACAACTTTCCGTTTGAGCAGGTACAAGATACCTCAATCGGATTTGGGAAAGGAATATTCCACCCCTGTGAATCCCATTATATGTTCATTTGGATTGGCACTTTTCTTTGGGAATGAGGCGTATACAAAGGTTACATTCTTTCCGTTTCAGCAAATAAAGCGAATGTAATTGGAATATTTGGGTCCATGTATACGTGGCAATTGGAATATTTGGGTCCATGTATACGTGGCTATTGGAATATTTGGGTCCATGTATACGTGGCTATTGGAATATTTGGGTCCATGTATACGTGGCTATTGGAATATTTGGGTCCATGTATACGTGGCTATTGGAATATTTGGGTCCATGTATACGTGGCTATTGGAATATTTGGGTCCATGTATACGTGGCTATTGGAATATTTGGGTCCATGTATACGTGGCTATTGGAATATTTGGGTCCATGTATACGTGGCTATTGGAATATTTGGGTCCATGTATACGTGGCTATTGGAATATTTGGGTCCATGTATACGTGGCTATTGGAATATTTGGGTCCATGTATACGTGGCTATTGGAATATTTGGGTCCATGTATACGTGGCTATTGGAATATTTGGGTCCATGTATATGTGGATATTGGAATATTTGGGTCCATGAATACGTGGCTAGTGTGGCTTTGCTGTGATGTTTGTATTTGGTTCCAGGAACGTGTTCTCGAAATAACGTCACAGTCATGATGGCAGTGGTTCGGAAAACTTGCAGCTTTTATATAGTTTATTATGTTTAATGGCAGCCGTATGACAAAATCTTCAAAATGTTTTTTTTGTGTCATTAGCACTTAAAAGCTGTTTACACAAAAGCCAAGTAATTTAATACTTATAATACTTTTCCCAACTGTAACTTATCATTATGGCTTACCGGCTTACCCTTAGACCCTTCCTTTATGGAACTTGCTCTGTCCACTGTTGTCCAAAATGCATTTCTAATCCGAATAATTAAGATACAGGGACGATGAACAAACTAATATTGAATATTCAGTAATTGATTATCAGGTAGCTAGCCCGCTCTACAGTCCATACCTCGGTTTTAGTTGTTTTTCAGCACATTTTTTATGCCTAAAGATAACTTTTTAACAACAAGGCAGCGCTCGTGTCCGTACACTGTTAGCGGAAGGAAAATCCAATGTTCTGCAGAGGTAGTCAACAATCACCGTCAGTGGTAGTAGTAAATGTTTCACTAGACATTGGCGACGTGAGGAGGAAGACGATGACAAAGGCCAGAGCAGATTAAAAGAGCCAAGCCCCATCATCACGGGAAACCAAGAGTGGCAAGTGATAGAATCCAGTTCTGCGTGTAGATGTACAAAAAAATACAGTGGATTCACCCGCCACCCATGTCTCTCTGTTGCTATAACAACTAGACACACGCTGCTGTCTGTTCCTGCCCTCATTGCAAAGATCTTTCGCCGCAGCACAGAGCTCAACCAGCCTCCAGTCAGGTCTGCAGCAGGAGGATCATATTTCATATTCTACTCTACTTCTATCAAATGAATCCATATTTTATCATTGAACAGACTCAAATAGTCGTCAAGGTGAGCAGAGAAAGACTGTTAGCCAGGCCATCATAGCACAAAAATAACCACGAGCCAGGGTGTGACCATGCCCATACACGTTTGTTATTGTTCCTTACACATGAAGACCCTGTTGACAATAATCGATGTGCTTTTCCTGTGTGATCCGTGTTATATGTCTGTCACAATAAGGCCTACAAATTATGGCAGATAAACCATAAAGTACACATTTTTTCATCATGTCATGATAATATGGCATAATAAGTACACCATATCAAATGCAACTTGGATATTGAGGATTGAACATTGTAACTGGAACTTCTGCATAAAATAATTGAAACAAATATCACCTTGTACTTCGGTAAGACAAAAAAAATAAAATAAAAATTAATAATTAAAATAAAAATAACAACTTAAATTATATTAGGAAAGCAGGAAGTGAACAAATGTAACAGTTACTGATTGTAAAAGTACCAGATGGAAGGGTAGGATTTAATAAGCTTTGCTTCTTCCTACTCCTTTTGGACATGTGGAACTGGGAACTGATTATGGGATGCACTCAATTGGAATCTGATGCATGTTCAAATGAAATTAAACCATTACCATTACCAAACATCATTAAACATTCAACAAAACAAGACAAAAAAAAAACAATGAAAATAAAATGGACTAAGTCTCTTAACAAAAATGACGCTATTTAAAAATCATAATCAATCACATTATTTCTGATTCAGTCACTTTTGTTGTTGTCTGGATATTGACTGGGAAAAAACTGGGCTAAGCTTTTTTTGGTCAAAACATAATGGCGTTCCACCGTTTTGTATTATTTATTTCATTGTCTTCATTGTCACAAACCCTTTTTCATATCACAAAATGCCGGGAGCACAGATGGGCTGATAGATATTGATATTGATCAGATGGTGACACACTCCCCATTCACTCCGCTATAGAACCAACACGCCCAGGTGATAGAGAGGAGGAAACCCAACACGAGGCTAAGGAAAATTATGGACTTCATTTTTTATTGATCATGCGATTAATTAATAGGATTATTATGGGAGGCCTATTGACAGGTGTTGTTGTTAAGGCCAGGGCGTGGTGTTACTGAGGAAATGTTACCATCAGCATCTGTTGTAAGCCGGCCTGCAGAATGCGTCATCCTTTTACCCCGAGGCCCCATCCACGTGTATTTTGGAGGAAACTGCACCCTTGTCGTCTTCCGCTCGCCGTCTAATAACAAGCTCTGTCCATCGACTTGAAACAAGAACATGCAGTAGGATGCAGACCTCCACCAGGGCCAAGCCCTCCATAAAATGTCTTGGGGGAACTTTAAACACAATTCATGACAAGAAAAAGCAAGTGTTTCTTCCCCCCTGAGTCATTGTCCAAGTGTAGAAAACCTCGACTATCGTGTCAGTGACAACACCAGGGCTTGCCATACATTCAAGTATTTGTGGATGTCCGTCATGATTACATTTGGGCTACCAAACACAGACTGCAATAACATCAGCTAACAACATCACATGAGCTAACAAAGCAAACAGTCCAACACACAACAACAACAACCAACCCTCGAAGTAGAAGATGATAACGACTAAGCACTAAAACCAACACGTAACTAACTGTTTTTTTCCAAAGTGTCCGCAAGGTATTCTGGGTACTCCAGCCGCAACTCCTTTAGACACTGTATGGGGCCCTATCATTTTCAAGAAAAACAGAATTTACTGTTAGGCTAAATCTCGCAGAAGTTGACTTAATGTGAATGAAATGCTGTCTTTAACAGGAGAAGGAATGTTTTTGTGGAAAAAAAAATTCCGCAGCGGACTGTTCATTCTTGGCGGACAACTCCTGGAAAACCATAAATTCCAAAAACCTCCCACACTAAATTCGTCAAAGCAGACACCCGCAACACCGGATACGTTGGTGGGAAAACTTGGCGGCTGCCTGGCATCACGGCACACGTGCGACCAGATACGAGTAAGCCCGTCGACAAGGGACGCGCTTTGTTCCTAATTGGCGTGAGAATGAAAAATAGGATGTCAAATGTGGGGTCAATTGGCGACAGCTTGTCACACTCCAAACTTAATCGATGGGCATGGGTGATCGCTCACGTTTCTATCGCATGTGATCGACTTATAACATCTTTTGAAAAAAATTTAAAAAGGTAAAAATAAAAAAACTAAATGGGAATTTGAAAAAAAAAAATCTAACTAATTTGAAATTTCATAAGCCTCTAAATATAGATAGTGAGATATTGGATGTACAATAATATAATCAATAACTTTGTGTTCTGTTAAAGGTTGTCATGTCACATTTCTTACGCCACAAACCAAAAGGCTCAGTTTGACCTGTCCACACACAAACGCTCGGTTTTGCATCAGGGCCAATTATGCAAATAGATAGACGACTACTGGGGGTGTCTTGCGTTGGGTTCTGCTGGGCCGGTGCTGCACGTGAGGTCAATCTAACAGGTTGGTGATTTAATAATGGAACGCCAGGACTTGGAAGTTCAGCACAGACCAGAGCCAAAATGAATCTAAAGTTCTTCCACTTGGCTTCCACGGACATATAAGGGAAAGCAGGGAGACGGAGACAAGAGGTCTTGTGATCAGATGGAATGTGTTCTGATCCAGATCCTGTTGAATTGCTGCACAAGTGTCGGTGCGTGTGAATTTCTACAAGCTGATGGACCGGGCCACGTAAAGGAAAGGGTGTGTTTGCAGAGAGAGGGAGCATTTGCTAATTGACACATGCCTCAAAAAGTTTTCTCAGAGTATCTCCATGTGATACTGTGGTGGCTATACTGTATTATAGATGGGAATGGGAGTACATCGAGTGATTTTTTTTAGCGGCATTGGTTTTAACAAAGGGGAAGTTATAGCACTGGCTTGATGTTGCAGCTCCTAAAACGGGGGTGCCCAAAGTGTTTGTCATCCTCAGCACACTTAGACAAGAAAAAAAGGATACATTTTCAGAGAATAAAGTCCAAATATTACAATAATAAAGGAGAAAAAAATTGTGATCTTAAAACAAAAAAAAGTCCAACTATTAATTTGTTGACTAACTAAATACATAACAATGACAAAACAAAAAAACGAGCAAAAAAGGAGAAAAAGTTCACAATAAAAAAATATATATACATATTTAAAAAAAATAATTTTTAACACAAAGCATGACTCTCTCTCCAAATCAGGCCGGGGGTCACTTCCACAGCGCCCCCACTCCGGCCGGCCGGTGATGAAGAGGAGCACGGCGACATCATTCTGAGGAGGTGAGAAATGTGTGGAGCTGTGCGAAGGAGAACGTGTGACGCTGAAGCAGGGAGGTGTTAGGTGGCGCTCACGCAACGCTATCGTGTGTGCAAACGATGGACCTGAAGTCGTTTTCATCAGGGGGCATTTACGATTCCATGACAGACAGAATCTTTGGCGTGCCTTTGACATTACTTCTGCCGTGGGCTTGTTTGTTGCTGAACAAGATTTGGGCAACGGAGGAATGACATTCCGGTGCATGATATGAATATAAAATATTATATGAATACAATGGGGGTGCTCTCAGAGCAACATGTACAATAAAAGTGAGTGATGTTCCACATCAATTAGTTGTAGCTCCAACAGCAATCTGCATATGGCTTCAGTCGCCATTGCTCACTACGACTGCTACTACTACCAGGGACTACGCTGTAGTATAATTCTGCCAGTACAACAAAGGGTTAGGGTAGTATTCCACCAAACATACTGCAAAAGAATCTGCATGGCAACACTGTGCCCTTCTTACCCTTGAGCAGCGGCAAGGGCGTGAGCTCTATGGGTTTGCCCTGAGAGCGGAACTGGGACGAACTCTGCGACCGCTTCTGCTTGGCCTTCCTGACAGACTTCCGTGAAAATCCGTCCACTTTGTCCACAGATGGAGACGTGGTGGCTGGCGAGGACATAGCCCTGCTGGGGGGGGACACAGACAAAGATACTGCATGTGAGGCATACATTAGAAGAAAGTTCTGTGGAAAGTGATATTGTCATGAAATAATCAAAGCAAAGCATGGTCAAACACACACACATGTACCACATGTACCACATGTACCACATGTACCACATGTACCACATGTACCACATGTACCACATGTACCACATGTACCACATGTACCACATGTACCACAAAAAACACAAACACATAGTGCAGTGTTAGTTTTGATGCTAAATTATTTTCGTCATAGTTTCATCAACAATCTATTCCCCCTGATGAAGAACGAGACGATAGCAAATCAAATGAAATGATACTTTCGTTGTGCGTTACGGAGGAGATCCAATCAGAACCACAATTGGCTTTTTACTTTTCATAGCAAAAACTGGACAAAAATGCATCGTTACATGCGGCAATATGTCTGAAAGAAAAATGGCACACTTCGCTTGTCATAGTGTAACTGGAAGCAATATCAATAACAGTCAGGAGAGAACTTTAATTTGAATACTGCATATAGTTTAGACACCTACAATGTGCTAATTTATGAAATATGGTAGGTTTGATCATCAAACAATGCCAGTAAACTATTTGACATTTCCGTATATAGTAGATATACGTACGTATAGATATAGGAAGGAGGATCGTAGTTAATCAGCTCCAGACCCGACTGTGTGAATATCCACAAAGCAGGAGTCCTTTTTTATATTTTATTGAAATAATAATATTTTTAGAGCTTAATAAAAAATATTTACGTCCGTCTAATTACAGTGTTAACATTATTAGAGCTCTCTAGACATAAAATAACTCCCCTATAGTCATCTTTCGTATTCTAGTCACCATTTTAGCCAATATTATAGATATAGTAAATATAGGCTGACAAGTTTGGGAGAGTTCCTTGTTTCTTTGATTTGTTTTTTTTTTGTTTTTACTTCCGGGATTTCTACACTCTGGTTGGAGTTTTCCCAAAAGTTGAGTTTTTAAAGACAGAAACCCATGTTAGCATGTGGACAAGAGGTTAAAATAAGCCTTTTTAAAATATCCATATTCATGCCTTAAAGCTCTCATGCATCTCTCAATTGCACAAATCAGACAATGACATCAGCCGCCCCACGGCACCACAGATAGATTACAGTCCTGTGGGGAAACTACATGTCTTGAAGGTTTTCACATTTGCTATACAATGTTTAATACGGATAAATTGTGTGCACAGAAATGCGGTGATTGGTCACATTCCAGGAAGTTTGGACCTTAGATAGAGCAGGCCACTTTCCTACCTTCCCTGCGACATTCATACACACAAACGGAGACTTGCACACAAACACACAATGGACACACTTATGAGACTTGGAGTCGCCACAAGGGGAGGAAGCTGAGGAAACCTTCATGATTGTGTTGGAGCCGCTGATTACATCAAACAAAGCAAGCACACAAACCAACCACACTTTGTTGGACTTCTTTATGCAACAGTTCTTTTGATTTTTTAGCTAAAATACATGAAGACAGAAATCAACACTTTTAGCAACAAGGCTTTGGGGTTTTCTTTACTCTCCAGTTAAACCTGTCAAAACCAAGGAGGCCTACTTCATCATTTTTAGTCTCTTAAAAACTGCCTAAATGGCCTAAAATGTAAGTTTCATCTTCTCTCCTGTTGGTGGTGCTGCTGTAAGGACGCCTATCGCCATGGCAATCTGTCTGCAGGGAGCTACCATATTTGATGAAAAGGTAATGGAGCAGCAGCACGAGTGAACACGTCTGGCAGTCGTGAAGAGCAACAGGTGATGGATGACAAGTGATGGCAGCCAGCGGAGGTTCTGACCCCCATGACACCTCTGGATGAGATGCTTATGCAAGACAAATGGGATGCTGCAGGCCGAACTCTAAAGCTCAGCCGCGACCGATGCTTGCAACGGGAAGAGTGCTACCTGTCAATCATGATCTGCACGGAAACATGAGGACACTTTATCCATCCAGCTGCGGAAGCTGTAGCTTTCTTTCTACTTGTAACGATAAATTGGGATAGGACAGTGCCAAGGTTTAATTAACACTTTAGTTAGAAAGCGTCCGCTGAGCATGTTGGGTACACCAATACCCAATATAGACTAATCCCTCATTTATCTCGGTTAATTGGTTGTAGACCCGACCGCGATAAGTCAATTAGGACTCTAAGTTGAATATTTTGTCAGCATAGAAAACCTGCCTAAAGATGTATTATTGTTTTACATTATTAGAGTCATCTAGACAGGAAGTAACACCCAATCACTTTTACACTTGTATCACCCAATATAGTAGACATAATAATCCAAAATACGACACCATTGACAATTAATTAAGACAAAAAACTCACACGTTAGCATTGACAGCGTACTTCCTGCGGTAGCTAACATTACTTACACCTAGTGACCAGTGTAGCATACAACTCTAATGCCGCTTCATTAACAAGCAGGCAACATTCACACAGGAGATGCTGTTGGCCACAACTCACACCAGTCCCTCACACTCGCCACCCTGCTAACAGTCAGCTAAATATAGTCAACTCTAGCTAGCTGACATTACATACACCACCACCCACCGCCACATATACATTGCACGCCTGTGGGAAACGTCTACATTTTTAGTGACAGGTGTCATAGTGGGTCTCGGCATCATTTCTTGTTGTCCGTGAAGCCAAAATCAGTCCGAGTGTGACATCACCATCAATCTGGTATTACCTAACAGTACCACAACGCTAAGAAAGGCACGGCTGTGACGTACAGCATGGCACGATAGGCCCTGGTTTCCTTCAGCAATCCCAATCAAAGGTCCAAAGATAGAAGTCGCCTTAATGAGTACTAATCAATACATCCGGTGGCGTGGCAACTACCAATGTTAAGTCGTTTAAAAAGAAAAAAAAGAAAAGGAAGTAGCGGCAATTCATTCGTATTATCAGTAAGAATGTTATCATTGCCATTATTAATGAAGGGTGTATCTTTGGCAAGTTGATTGACTCATGACAAAAATCTATAAACTATTAACCTTGTGTTAACTTTGTGGACCTTACTACCGATGGAGAATCTTCACCATTGCATGGGGATTATTTCTAATTTCCTACCATTCAACAGAAATGATCTCATACATTTTACTTCTATTAACAATCAACAGCAGCCGTCTAATGATCAAATAACTCAATTCCTTGATAAGGCATCAATGACATGTATAGAAAATAATAGACGACTTCTGATATCGCATGAGAGAGAAATGAATATTTGATGACCTCAAAGTGTTTGCATCATCAATCTTCCCCTCGGACAGCAAGACTTGCTAAAAGTGATTTTCCAAATAAGAGCGACCCTGAAGAAGACAGCAGGCTGCACCTACCTATGCAGAGGGGCATTGGCCTCCCCATGTCCAACCATCAGTGCCTCACTTTGGATGTGTCGCTGGCGGGTGGTAGGCTAATAGCGGAGAGCGTCCGATGCAACAACAACAACAACAACTACACAATAAGACATGAAGAGAAGACAGGAGGTAGAGCACAAAGATGTCCAGGCACAGCAGCCATTCCCTCCGATGTGTCTTACATAAGCAGCCTGATGACATCACAGCCTGGCAGGGAGGGAGGGATTAAGGAGGAACAGGAGGAAGGTGGAGAGGGGAGGGCAGCCAGCAAGAGTGAAACAGAGAGGAAGAGGAGGGAAGAGCAGCTCCACAGGAAGGCAGCAGGGTGGAATCAACAACACATCATGAAGAAAGGGACGTGAGCGGGGATGAATAAGATGGCCTGCGGTCCGAAGACAAAAGAACCCCGAGCGCAAATCAAATATGGTGTCATTTTCATATCTTTTATGGCGCGCCTCACCGTTTCCTCCCAAATGTAAACACCGACAACTGCGATAAATGATGATAAATAAATTTTTTGTTCATTTACATGCCAGTATCTTCATAGAGATGTTACGCTATCAACTCATTCATTCATTCATTCATTTTCTACCGCTTATCCTCACGAGGGTCACAGGGGTATGCTAGAGCCTATCCCAGCTGTCTTTGGCAGGGTACCCCCTTGACTGGTTGGCAGCCAATCACAGATATCTTATAAAAAGACAAAAAGCAGTTTACTGTGCACATTTTCCACAACTATCCTTTGTCAGTCTATTGGTGCCAACAATTCAATCAACTATTAAGCCATCTTTGTTTACACATTTTGCCTGAGTCACGCTTTTTTTTTTTACCACAGTGACATTTTGTCTCTACAACAAACAAGCAATGCGGTTCGTTATGTGCTAGTTTTAGCCCCACGGGGAAGCTTTGTAGCGGCCCTCCACAAGTAAATGTGGACTGCAACAAATAGATTTAGCATAACACGTCCGCCCTCGCTATTACAGACATTCCAAAAGGCACCGTTTGTTGGTACAAGTCCATACTGTCGATTAGCTTTGTAACTCTGCTTCTTAACACGCCTCATAAAAACACATTCACTGGCTGTCATGTACATTTTGGCCAATCAGGAGCTTGAAGTTGACTTTGGCTATGTTCATACTGCAAGTCAATAGCCATGCTTTCATGAGGAGTTTTTCTCTTTCCGAATGATCTTTCTGAAAACATTGGTATCCATGGAAAGGAATATTCCAATCTCTTGTCTACATGCGCCGCTATAATCAACCAGAATAGTCCATGGGGCATGCCCAGTAAAACGTAAACATCAACATCACGTGATACTGACTTCCCAGAGTTTTTCTTTCACTTGTTGGAATAACTCCCTATTGCCAGTTTTTCCTTCGTCCAGTCTTGAAATTTAGTTTGGATCAAAAACAAACTTCCCACAGCCGATTCCAGTGCCGATTGCTGGCCTCCATTTTTAAAAGTGAAGAACATCTGGATCTGCGTGTTACGTCATATCTGAGCATGCGCTGAAAGAACGAAAGAATATTTGGGTCCATGTATACGTGGCTATTGGAATATTTGGGTCCATGTATACGTGGCTATTGGAATATTTGGGTCCATGTATACGTGGCTATTGGAATATTTGGGTCCATGTATACGTGGCTATTGGAATATTTGGGTCCATGTATACGTGGCTATTGGAATATTTGGGTCCATGTATACGTGGCTATTGGAATATTTGGGTTCATGTATACGTGGCTATTGGAATATTTGGGTCCATGTATACGTGGCTATTGGAATATTTGGGTCCATGTATACGTGGCTATTGGAATATTTGGGTCCATGTATACGTGGCTATTGGAATATTTGGGTCCATGTATACGTGGCTATTGGAATATTTGGGTCCATGTATACGTGGCTAGTGTCTCAGGCGTCATTCCTATGTGGACATAAATCTGATAAGTATGCGATGCGACTGCAGTATGCGCGGCCAGGAGACAGCCGACCTATACCCATCATCTAAGGCCATGTATTGTTGTGCTTAACGAGACTTTACAAGGTACTCACAGCTGAAAGCCATGGTTTTTTCATGCAAGACTCGGATTAAAGTACTCACCGACGTAGGCAAAAGTACTTCTCATCCGCAAATTATTTTTAAAAAAGGTGTTAGTGAAGCAGCTCTTGTCATGTCTCACCAGTCCTGCCTCAGACATCCACCCACACGCCTCGGAACAGACGTGGCAACAAGTTGTCTAAGAACGACCATTGCCAAAATTGTTGCCCTCTTGCTTCTCAATCTAATACATGGAATCCTTTGCTTGACAAAAATAACAATTAAATAAATCACTATGATGTCTATTCTTTATGCTATGATTTGAAATACTGTAGACTACTTTTTTTACTTACCAAACACGGTAAGTATATGTAGTATCGGATGGGTATCACAGATACTGGCCTGAATGAAATCAAATGGCATCACATGTCACTGGAGCACACACTTTCCAGACGCTTTACGTTCACAAGAACAAGCCGCATTTGTTTGGTAATGTGAACAACCGCGTAAATAACTAAGTCAAACGCATTGAATGTAGCACCGCTTTATCAATATAGTGATACGCCGCTGATACAAATTTTAAGACCAGCTGAAAAACGACTAGAATTGACATTTTGCACCGTTGGGTGTTAAGGAGGTTAAACATAGAGCTTCAAGATGCAAAAAGAAGAAATGGGAGAGAAACAAAAACACGACTTCATCAGCTCATCAAAAGTTTTAAAATCCAAAATATTGACAGAAATGTGGATTCAGTATCATTTTGTGTCAGGTTTTCACTCTATTAAGAAATCTTTCTCTCATTGGACGTGTTCGGATTGTTGAGCAGCATAAGCAAAGCTCACAGGGCGCCATTGCTGCCCAGGTTGGACATAGTAAGACAGTCTTTTCAACATTTTTCAAAGCTCCTGAGGGTTATGGAACAGAAAAGGCAAGTGGTAGACCCAAAAATAAAAAAAATTCACTGGCCCTCGGCCGGAGGATCCCCTTTGGCTGTCCGTCAAGACACGGGACGATCCTCGGCCCAAATGAAAGTGGTTACTGGTGCCGAGTGCAGTCCAATAACCATAAACAGCATCTGTAAAAGAAGAACAAACTTCTTGGCCTGTTTGGAGCCGCCAAAGTGGGACATTGAAAGGTTGAATAAAGTTTGATTCTCCGATGCACCCTTGATGTTTGGGATGGTTTCCAACACTACCGGCCTGACTGGGAACCATCATGATCTGGGGTGCTTTTTCCTTCAATGGAACAATGGAGCTGAGGGTTGTGCAGGGGCGCCAAACGGCAAACGGCTGTGAGGAGATGTTGCAGGGGGGCACCCCCCATGACTGAAGGCCCTCCTCTGTGTGGTCAACGTTGCAGTTCACAATGCCCGTCTGACAAAAGTACTTGGTCCAAAAGAGTAACGTTGTTCCTCTGGGAGATCTCGCGTGTTCCCATGATCTGAATCCAATTGAGAACATCAGGGGATGGATGGTAAAGGAAGTTGACAAAAATGGACATCAGTTCCAGACAGTGGACCCCCTCTGTGAGGCCATCTTCACCACCTGAGCAACATTCCCACTAGCCTCCATGGAAACAGTGGCATCAAACATGTCCAAACCAATTTTTGAGGCGAGAACAGAAATGGAACAGCTACAGGAGGTTTCAGGGGTTTTTTTTTTGTTTTAGCTATGGTTAGCTAAAGTTTTGATCAGTCTCTTTCAGTTGAATGGTTGTTTGCAATCATTTGTTTGAACTATTTATTTTTATCTCACTGCTATGTCTTCTTTTGGCATTTTAACGCCCTACTTAAGATGGTCCGAAAAATTTAATCATGAGTGTATGCTAATAAAATCACATGTACGTTATTTTTAAGCAGCGTACACTTACAGGGGGACCAGGAAAGAGTGTTGTTTTTTTTTTTAATTGAATCACCCCTTTGCAATTTAAATTCTCATAACAGACACAATAATCCCTAATAAAAACACAGGCTAATGTTGCTGCATTAACCCATGAAAAGCAAAACTCAACTACAACTACAAGAACCTACAACGTCACTTCCTGTCTGCCCGCCATTGCAACACATACCAGCATGAGTCTTATTTATGTATTAAATGACTTATTTACTCTTATGTATACCATATTGGGTAATACGAGTGTAAAGGTGACTATATTTCATGTCTATAGGACTCTAATAATGTTTAAAAAAAATTTTAAGGGCCTAAACAGGTTTTCTACTAAAATATACAAAGTACAAAAATATTTAACTTATCATATTTCTCTGAAATTCACTTATCACGGCCTGGTCTGGAACCAAATAACAGCAATAAACAAGGGATTACTGTACAAGTCATCAATGCAACACAACAGGTGGTCCTCTGAAAATCTGAATTTATACCAAATTGATAGCTAAATGAACTAAGTTACCGCATCCATTGATTTTTTATGCTGCTGATTCTCACTAACGTCGCTGGGGTATGCTGGAGGAGCCTATCCCAGTTGAATTCGGGCGAGAGGCGGGGTACACCCTGGACTGTTGGCCCGTCAATCACAGGGCACATATAGACAATCTTTTAGCTGCCAAACATGCATGATTTGGGACTGTGGGAGGAAACCTACAACATGCAAACGCCACACAATGATTGCACAGCGTTGGTGATGCAAGGCGGCACCAAGACTACTTCCGTCAATACTGGACGCACAGGAAAACCAGACCTTTTCTATCGTACAAGATGCCACAATCTAACTTGTGGAGCCCCACTGTATGTAACTTTAATATACAGAAGCGTGTTCGTAACCACAAAACGTGAACTCAGGATAACCTCTTTTGTGTTTTATCAAGTAGATAGAACTGATTTAGCGCCGTCCTGTCCAATAAAGGCCGTCAAGGAGATGACAGCACCTATAAATCATAAATTAACATTGATTCATAATGGCATCATGTTCACAGTCACAAAACAATTAACTAAAGCAAAGACACACACACACACACACACACACACACACACACAGGGCTGATAAGAAGGCGGCCATTAGTCCATCCCAGTGCTCATATAAACACTGGAGACTTTGAATGTCCAATACAGTCCAAATGGTCCAACACACCTTCACAAAGTGACAATGACATCACATGATGCACCACATGATGCCACAGTGGCCTTATTGTATTAATGCTTGCATCCAGTACACCTTCATCTGTAACTTAGGACATTTAAAGCATTTCCCACATTTTCAAACCACCACGCATTCGCCATTTGATAGAAATAGGTTCAATTGTCAACAATGGAACATCAGCCACCGATGGAAGGAAAGTGTCCCCGCCACGGACTCGAACACCGTGCACAATAAAGATATCAGTTGACGAGTTTGTGTATTTACACGTCGACTAGCTTTAGCAGCGGATTGCACCATGAGTGCACCATGAGGGGCAGAGCTGAGCAGCAGAGCTCATGTTGGGCCCGTCGGCAGCACAACACTCCTAACTTGACAGCTAGCGTTAGCCAGCTAGCACTGTTAGCCTCCCGATTTACTCTTTCAAGGAATTCGCCGCGTTTATCGCTAGCTAGTTGCCTTCTGTGCGCACATGAAGCACGTTTGTATTGTTAGGATGAACTCCATCCATGCATTAATGACAAGGAGCGCACCTAAAGAGAGAAAATGTCATTGTAGTTCGCTAGCAAGCGGCTAGCGCGGGTTAGCCCAAGTTGAAGCTAACCCTTAGCATGCTAGTCATCGGCAAGCATTCATAGCACCTTGCAAAGGAAACACAGCACATAGAAACACGAACAAACATGTAGTCTGGGTCACCGTATGTGCTAAATAACTTTACCTGGGCGGGTTCGGGCGATCACCCATCATCCCAGATGTAAATACACAGGCAGTGCTAATGCTGCTAGCGATAGCTCACAGACTGACTGGGCGATGGGCTGGACGCTCAGTCCCAGAGTCCAGACAAGCCGCTCTTAGCGCTCCGGTGGGGGGTACTTTACCTTGATCCTCTGCGGTTCGCGACGGAGACGGCGGCGAGGAGGAGTTATCCTATGTTTGGGAATCTAGCGGGGGCTACGTGCGGGGCTACCTCCAGCTCGGTGCGAACAGCCTTTGCCAAGCAGCGGCGGAACAGCGGCAGAATGTCGGCCTCCAACAGCCTATGTAGCCTCCTTCGAACCGAGCAGCCCTTAAACTCCCATCAACAACGAAACGCGGCCGTGTGGAAGCGATTGCGTTTGGCGCTATTACATTCCACCATGAAGTCTCGGATGGTGTCGGTATTCTCCTATTCTGGATCTTCTCAGCCTATTGTCAACACTGCTGGGCTGACACCACGGCACACATAACACAAGCACACTAACGTGCTCGGCGGCGCTGGGAGCGTCCCGACACGCTGATTGGATGCTGCCGCGGATAAGGGCGATGGCGATTGGACGAGGTGGCGCGTCAGTCAGCCGGACGGGCGGGCGCAGGCTGTGAAGCCGTCGGTTCGGTGGAGGAGCAGCGAAGAGGAAGGAGATGGAGGCTGGAAGCAAAGTGCACTTTGGGAGCGTTCGGCTCCTCCACTCAGCGCGCCGGAATGAGGCTAAACCCGTGCGAGGCCCTGCCCCGCTGCTCCGTCGCCGCTCTTCGCCCGGGCGAACCGCAAGAGTCCGGAGATCCGCAATAGAGGATGTCTGCTTGTCCGCTATCAGATCAAAGAGGACGTTAGGAAGGATGTTGCGTAACGAGTCAGATAGATTTTATTTGACATGATTGCTTTCAGGGAGCTGGTGCTGCTGCGAGGCAGCCCTTTCTCTTTTCCGTATTTTGTTCCCCCAATCATCACCCCTGACTGACTGACTGACACCTGATCTAGCAGTGTTGGCTAAACCAACACAGCTCCACTCAATTCCATCATTTTCATCATTTAATGTCATCCTGGTGAAATAACTGCAGCGTTCTTGAGCCACATGGAAAATGTTCTCGAACCTTAGGAAATTCAGCACTCCACAGAGGGTCATGGACTCAAACCACTGTCTCGCAGTGTGTGATCACATCGTGCTGATGGTACCATGAACAAGATGGCGGCTCAAGTTGATGTTTTGTTTTATGCTGCGTGTGTTTGTTAAGATGCTGTTAGCAGCGCTGTCTTGTTTTGAGATCCGAACAGTAGTTGGCTGTTCAGTGTCACGTGACCTGTCGCCACAAGACGACTGATGACTGCAAATCATTTTCCACATGCCAAGAATTGACACCATTTTTTCGGAATGCAACATTTCTTGGATCTAAAGGCTTTGAACTACTTCTCGACTGATTCAGACCGTTCCAAAGTTCAAATTCCCAACTCATTTTTAGACTTTTAGCTTTCCTGGTACATTGTGCTACATCATGCTCGGTATTAGCATGCTAATGTTAGCATTACTAGCATTTTTTGCTATTTTCATGGTAGACATATTTATCAACAATCATGCTAGGTGTGAGCATTCTTATGTTAGCATTGCTAATATGTTAACATTAGCATAGTAACATTTTTATAGGAAGTCACATATACTTTACCCCTATCATGTTCGGTGTTGGCATGCTAACATTAGTATGCTAGCATTGTTAACATACTAACAGTAGCATAGTAACATTTTCATAGGAAGTCACATATGCTTAACCCCATCATGTTCGGTGTTAGCATTGTATGTTAGTATGCTAACAGTAGCATAGTAGCATTTTTAGGCCTTTTTATAGCTAGACACATATTTACCACTATTTTGCTTGGTGTTACCATTGCTAACATTAGCAACCTAAATATATAGGTAAAATAAATGTATAACTAATATTTAAATCACAATATGGGGGAACTGTAGTGCTCGGCGAAGGTCTGCGGAAGCCGTAAATTAGCCTCACACACTTCCAGTATAAAATGTATCGGTACTTACCACTAACGAATGATAATGTAAGATGATCTAGTGCTTCTGTAGCCAAACTAACTTCTGCATCTCAGCACAAAATAAATCTTAAAAATCCAGACGGGGATCCGGATGGCTCCCAAAATGTATTCTTCCATATCCCGTTTCTGACAATTCCTGCAAAGCTCATCCAAACAAACAGATAAACGCCAGTAAAAACATAATAATAATAATATAATACATTTTATTTCTTGGTGCCTTTCAAAACACCCAAGGTCGCCGTACAGAAATAGACACAGAACACAATACCAGATAAAATAGTAAAGCAGGGGTGGGCAAATATTTGGACTCGTTTGACAAAGTTAAAATTGTTCGGGGGTCCAGAACATATATTTAACACCACACACACACTGTTTTATGCTTATCATTTTTCTTGAATTATTTTTTTCAGGAGCACTAACTTTTAGTTTTTTTTTAACTAAATAAGACATCCGACTTGCAAGTCATGTTGCCAGTTTGTATGTTAAAAGTTGAAATACTTAGAAAGCAACTGGCGGGCCAGATTCAAACGCTTGGTGGGCCGCATGTGGCCCACGGGCCGTAGTCCGGGCCCATCCCTGTAGTAAAGCCAGTAAAAGACAAGCAAAACGAAGGTCAGGGGGGTAAACGGTTTCAAACAGGTGAGTTTGAAGGTGTCAGCAGAGTCCAGTAAGCGGATGTGTCGTGGTATTCCAGTATTCCAGGGAATATTCCAAAGTCTCGGGGCTGAGCAGCTGAAAACCCGAGCGCCAAAAGTAGAAAGTAGTCAAATTAAAGTGAGGCGTGGAGAGCAGGGCAGAAGATGATTAGGGAATAATAATAATAATAATAATAATAATAATAAGGGTATCCACTGGCCTTGGTTTTGTTAGCAAAACTAAATATTTCAACTATGGAAGAAACATCAGTGCTGATGCAGCAAAGCAAAGAAATGTCTTTAAAAGTGACTTTCACCATTCAAATGTACTTTAAATCTTATATAAATGTACTTTAAATCTTATATAAATGTACTTTAAATCTTATATAAATGTTTTCTATGAGGTCTGGTTTTCACTTTCAGAGCAGAAGCACTTTTCATGGACTCCTTCTTCCCCGCCGTTAGCTCCTCCCCTCCTGGCTTCCACTGCAACAGCTGAGCGTCCTCCCCCCCGGTGACCAGCGCACCTCCGGACGCGTCCCACAGGAAGCAGCGCACGGTGGAGGCGTGTCCGCCGTCGAGGCTGGTGAGCAGACGGAGCCCGTCGCCATCGCACTCCATCAAGTGAAGGTCGCCGCCGTTGTCGCCACCGACCACCAGCAGCTTGCGGGCGTCCTCCAGCCACGCCCCTCCCACCAAGTAATCCAGGCCGCGCCCGGGGGCCGCGGGCACCAGGCTGCGTGCGTCCCGGCAGCTGAAGACGGTGAGGGGTTCCTCGGTGTCCAGCTGTCTTAGGTCCCACAGGTGCAGACCCTCGTCATGGCCGAGACACAGCAGGCGGCTGTAGTCGTCGGCGCACCAGCACACGGCGCTGGCGGAGGAGTCGCTGTTACAAGTCGCCAGCAGCGCCTCGTCCTCCGTCGCCCGGCTCAGGTCAAACACGTTGACGAGACCGTCGGTGGAGCAGGAAGCCATGCGGTCCTTGTCGCCGGGGTGGAAGCGCACCTGCGTGATGTCATCGCTGTGTGACTCGGAGTACACCCCCAGGAGGGACGCACCGGGCTTCCTGGCGTCCCAGAACACCAGGAAACTGTCCTCCTTGTTCACCTGCTCCGTGCCGGCGCACAGCAGCAAGTCGCCGCAGCTCAGGTCGAAGCTGCAGAAGCTGTGGGACGAGTCGCCTCGAAACAGCTGGGCGGCGTCCGTCCCGGGGCGGCGAGCGTCCCACGCCCGCACCGTCCCGTCCGCGGAAGCCGAGTAGACGAGGTGCGGGGAGGTGTGAGCGAAGGTGAGACCGCACAAAGGGCCACTGTGACCACGGTACTCGCCCTGCAGCTTCAGCGTGTCCTTGTTGTGTACGTGGACGGCCATGTTGGAGCACGAAACCGCCAACCCGCCTTCTGGCTGAAGGGCCATGCCAAGCAGGTAGGTGGGCTTCTCGGGACGACATCGCCGAGCGATGGACAACCTTGTCAACTTCTTCTCCAAAGCGTCCATGATCATCCAAAGATCCAAACACCTTCAGCAGAAAAACCGTAACAATTATTAAACAATGTTAGCCGCTCTGCTAAACTGACAAATAGTATCAATAAACTGTCATGGATTTATTTATTCAAGCCCTCACAGGGAACATTGAAAGCAGCAGAAAAGAACATATATTATATTATTTCGGACACACCAAAGTGATTTACGTGGATGAAAGTAACGCCAATTAGCATACAGCATCGAACAGTATTAGCAACCGGACCGACTAGCTACAAATATGATATTTGAGTACATATACCTTATTTCCTCCGCGTTCAAAACACCCGCCAACTCTTTAATTCACCGACGACGACATTTTCATATTCTTTTCTAGTCTAACCACCTCCTACAAGAACAATTAAGTCGCTTATATAAATACGGTCCGTCCCCCCTGTTGACTGTCTTGGGTGTTTGCTAAAATGGGCATGGAGGGCGACTGTGTTACAGTCTTTAAAGACCGGAACAACATCCGCCCAAACAAAGGTTCCGCATCGCCCAAACTAGCAAAGATTATGTATCATTTTGTTTTTAAACAAAGTTCTGACTGTTATTATTATTATATAATGTCATTCTATTTTATTAGGTGTTATTCATTTGTGTTATGATGTGTTCTTTGTTTAGCAAAGACAAAACTTCGGGAAGTTGTGAATCCAAAGATGTCCTTTAGATGGCAGCAGTGTCTTCTCATCAACGTTTCAATGCTGAGCAACCCTTTTTTGGTCTTCAACTGAAGCACCTAAATCCTAAATGTTTACTGTATAAAAGTTGACTTTAATATTCAGGTACGTCTCACAGGGACAGTTTAAAGACATTCGTTATAAACAGAAGTCCAAAATGCTCACCTCGCCTCAGCTGAGAACTTGGAAAAGAATTAAAGCGCAAACTTTCAATGTTTTTTAACCCAGCAAAGTCTTCATCTACCTCAGTCCCACTTCAGTGCTTCCCTCAGGAGGAGCTCATGATGAAGAAGCCAGCATCTGGAGTGTCTCAGTAGCAGCGCCAAGTGGAAAGCTGGCCAGAAGACAAAACCACTTGACCACAGGTCCGTCCACATGTGAGCGAATGAAGCAGCTGCAGTGTCCGAGCTGGAGTGGTGACGTCATCAAAACCTCCATCCATGGTGATCTACCACTAAACATCCCTGCGTGAGACACAACTAGATGATGGACGAGCAGACATTGCATGATAGTTGGACGTTCATGTTCATGCAGCTGTGTCCTCACTTCCTGTTCTTTGTGAAGGTCAAGGAATGTCACATGATCATAGCTTGGCGCAGAGGATCTCAGGACCAGATGTACAGGCCGGACCACATTTACAGTCAAAGGCATCAAACTTTAGGAAAACTTTTTCAACCAAACAAAAAACACCAAACATTGAAATCATCAATTTTATTTGATTTATTATTATTTTATTTGAGTCCATTTGGCTGAAAACATCTCATCTATATACAAAAATAGTCAAGTCAATCTTCATAGGTCCTCTAACGAGTCCAACATCAGGACACCAGTCAACCAACTCCTAACACAACACATAAACCAGTGGTGTCCAAAGTGTGGCCCCGGGGGGAATTTCTTCACCCTCGTCATATTATAGAATTACTGTATTTTCCGGACTATAAGTAGCACTTTTTTTCCTAGGTTGGCTGTTCCTGCCACTTATACTCCAGAGTGACTTATGTATGTTTTTTTTCTACCTAATTATGCATTTTTGGCGACTTATAGTCCAGAAAATAGGGTAAATGAATAAATTATCAATGAGATATGACATTAATAATTTGTATTGTCACATCAATACAAAGCCGAGATGTTGTCATGTGTTAGCATATACCGACCAACATGGGATTGTTTTTAGCATCTTTAATGTATGAAATACATCAAAGTGGTCCCAAATGTGAATTTGTTTATCCATACGACCCTCATAATAAAATGTGTGGACACCCCCGACATGAACATTCAGAAAGTCAAATGTGGTTTCTTGAGTTTCCAGCTTGAGGAGCAGCAAAGTGCAAATGGCAACATGAAATAGCGTGTCATGACCTCGCAAGGCACTAGAGGGCAGAGTCGAGCTCTGCTGGCGGTTTCGCCGCCGTATTTGGTCACGTTTCTTAACATTTTTAATGAGGAAAAGGAAGGGTCGTGTTCTTGACCTTCATGGAAGCTCCCTGTGTGCCGTTAAAAGCAAACCGCACAGACAAGTCATGTGTTTGCCGGAGGAAACAAACTGGAGGAGCAATGAAATGTCAACACTACACGCAGTTTTGAAGGATTTCGCATAAGAAAAAAAGCCACCCTGCCGGTACAACGTCGTTTATAATATTTTTTAAAAACACGTGACCTGGTCTTCGTGGCGTTGACATTTCAACATGTGAAGGCTGTGTGAGAATAATGTGCCATCACGGGCAGCAAGGCTACAGGCGGTGAGCCCAATTGAGTATTTATTGCTTTTTAAAAATATGTATATTTCCTACTTGAGGCGTGTACGGACATATCGTGATTGTAATGCCAGTGTGAAAGAGGGCGTGAGGACGTTTCATCAAGTAAACATCCCACATCGGTGGAAAGAACACAATTAATTTTTTACAGTGTACATCAAGTGGGAAATAAGACAAAAACTCTTTAAAGTTCCCACAGTTGAAAGATGGTATGTGCCTGCATGTGCGTTTCTTCTAACAGGAAGAGCAATCGATCACAGAGCTAACGAGGCGCTGTGCATCCAAAGCCCTGTGGCGGCTTTAAAATGGTTTGCGTCGAAGAAGAAGACGAGCTTCTACTTGGAGTGTCCTGTGCAAACGTCCACTGGAAGCCCGATGCCGTGTTCCGTCACGGCGAATCAGTAGTGGTCTTCTGGAGAGGAGCAGGAGGATGTTGGAGAAGACGTCGAGCATGAAGGGTCGCGGTGCCGTCCAAAGGAAGGTCACGTGGTCAGCAGAGCGGCAGGTAGCTGAAGAGGAGCGGCACCAGGAAGAGCGTGTTGAAGCCCACCGTCCCGTAGACGATGTAGCGGTAGGAAAGCTCCACCTCCGCGTGCTGCCTGGCCTTCCTCATGTCGCCGCCCGGGATGGCCAGGAGGCGGCACACCAGCGGGATGGTCAGCGCCTTCATCAGCGCCCGCGTGGCCACCACGACCAGCACGCCCAGCAGGAAGCGCAGCGCGGCTGTGCCCACCAGGCCCCCGCTGAGGGCAGGCAGCGAGAGGGGAAGGCGCTCCGGCGGGGGGTCCGCCATCAGGCCCAGGCGGTGGTTGACGTGGGAGGCCAGGGCGATGCCGCCACCCGAGCCCAGGATCTGAGCCGTGTCGCCCCGGGATGTGCTCCACGTGTCCAGGGTGAAGGAGAAAAGGCCCAGGCCCAGGTGGACGCACACGATGACCAGCGGGGCGTGGACGCACGTCAGGACGAAGTCGTCGATGGCGTCCATCGCCGGCAGGAAGAGGAGGAGAATGAGGACGCTGTAGAAGACGCCGACAATGACGTCCTGCGAGGATCACAGTGTTAGAGCAGACGTCATAAGCATTAGTTATTATTTTTAATAATAATAATGCATTTTTGTCAAAGAGATGTTCTCCAGAACGCCATCCACATCATTTGCCAAAAGGAACACAAAACAATAGAAGAGGTTTAAACCAATGCCTTAGGACCTTTTCCAAACACATTGTGGTGCCCCCGTGGCATTCCACTCCAGCTGCGGGGCAGTCTGGTGTTTGGGAGCTCAGAAATGTTGTGGAAGTGGTTTCATGGGGCGATTTGTGACGACGTTAAAGAAAGAGGAATATTCAAGTCCACAAAGAAAGCCACCAAAAGTGACTGCGTTTTGTGTTGTTGTCATAAGGTTGCCATGGTAACGAGCAGCTATGTTTGCAAGAGCCGACTGGAGCCAGACGTCAAGGCGGCCACACAAGATTCTTTGCAGATGAACGCATGGAGCTCAGACGCTTCCTGGCCGTTCCTTGCCAACTTCCCTGCCAATATTTTTATATTATAATATTGTATTAATATTATATTAATCATATTTATATAATATCAGATGCTGGATCGGGTTTAGGTCCTTGTCCTTGGAGGTGTGTTTGGGGTCCTCATCACGTTGGATTCCTGCCCTGCAGCTGCGTGTCCCCAGGAAGGTGGCCATCATTCAAGTTCCTGGAGCTCAGCAGTGATGAGAGGATGAGAGGAGCTCCAGGAGTCCTTAGTCTGATGTTCTTCAAAGTCTTTGCGGGCCGTCTTGTTCATCATGTCTTTCCAGCGGTGTTGGTCATGTGATCTAGCAGATGTCATGTGGTTGCAGAGGCCGTCACCACGACGACACCTGTCAGCAGCCACGAGGAGTCCAAGGCGTGCTAAGCGACTTGTTCCACGCAGCTGTCAATCAAACCTGCTTCAAAGCGCTGTGACCACTGATCTACTCATCCATCTGGACCCTTAAGACAAACTTGGCTTTTTCCTTTGGGAGCGTCGGAGCACTGCAATTGTGTGCGTGTGTGTGTGTGTGTGTGTGTGTGTGTGTGTGCACATGGGCGGGACTTACCAGAACCGAGTGCATCCCCAAGTAGATCCGACTGACGCAGACCAGCAGACACCAACAGAGAGCCAAAACCAAGCCCAGCGTGAAGGAGTACTGTAGACCAGATACGAAGAGTCAATCACAAATACTAACCATCAACACTGACGGTTGGGTGCTGGAGCCTATCCCAGCTGTCTTGGGGCGAGAGGCGGGGTGCAAACTCCACACAGAGATGGCCGAGGGTGGAATTGAACCTGGGTCCCCTAGCTGTGAGGTCTGCACGCTAACCACACGAACGACATGCAGCCCTTAAAAGTCTTTAAAGTTTATTTATCCTATTTATTTGTCCTATAGTACTTTATATAACTCTTAATATGAATAATACAGCCATTGGTTGTGTTACTACTATACGCTGGCATAGAGTATTTGTTATGTTTGGGAATCTCATGATAAACTATTTTGTTAAGTTGTGTGTATATTGTGAATGACTTAGGTGCTCATTTATGTAGGTAGAAGTTCCCACTCCCACTCCCACACGCCTATGTCACCCTTGTAGGGGCAAAATTCATACTGAGGACGACCTGTTAGGTTCTTCTTTTGCCTTCATTGATTATGCAGTTAGAAGATCATAAAAACAATAAAGTTTTATCTTATCTGACCTCAACCGTGCATGAAGCGTCCGCATGTACAATCAAGTAGCGGGGAGATGGACGGGAGGCGGGACATAAGGTTGACTGACAGCTGAGTCGGTAGAAATGTGATCTGCTGAGGTTTTCACTTTCGCTAAAAGCCTTTTGTTCTCTTTTGTGTGTGAAACACACATACACACAACCCTCAGGTTGACACAAACACACATACACACAACCCTCAGGTTGACACAAACACACATACACACATACACAGCCCTCAGGTTGACACAAACACACATACACACAACCCTCAGGTTGACACAAACACACATACACACATACACAGCCCTCAGGTTGACACAAACACACATACACACAACCCTCAGGTTGACACAAACACACATACACACAGCCCTCAGGTTGACACAAACACACATACACACAACCCTCAGGTTGACACAAACACACATACACACAACCCTCAGGTTGACACAAACACACATACACACAACCCTCAGGTTGACACAAACACACATACACACAACCCTCAGGTTGACACAAACACACAAACACACATACACACAACCCTCAGGTTGACACAAACACACATACACACAACCCTCAGGTTGACACACACACACATACACACAACCCTCAGGTTGACACAAACACACAAACACACATACACACAACCCTCAGGTTGACACAAACACACCACAAGGTTGCATCTGATGTCCAGTGGGTGGAGTTAAGCACCTTGGCCTTCATGTTAGCAAACTGTCGGACGTTCACGACGTCATTACAGTCTCAAGAACTCCAACACGGTGCCGACAGAACTTCCCAGAACCGTGGCCGTGCTTGTGCGGACTCGCCAAGGCCCCACCTGAGTAGTCAGTGTTTTTCAGTCAGTGTGAGTCTAAGCTTGGTGTCTACAGCTCAACATGGAGGCCCATAGCCACGCCTCCCGCCTGGCAGGTGGCCATTTCTGCAGTGTAAATATCATCATGTTTACGTTTGACGCCGCTACAGTGCATGGGTCTCGGGCTGCACATCATCAGACATCAGGGAGAGCCTCCACATTCGCGTTCCAGCTTTGACCTCACATGGAGAAACATCTGGCTGTGGTTAGCGTCCTCGCTGAGGGAGGCGGGGCCCCGCTGCTGTGGAGGGAGGAGATCCGGCTGACTTGTGCCCATCCAAACATTCCTGTTCTGCTCCGACAAGTCCGCTGAGACAGCAGTGATACGCAATGTTTCTCTTCCTGTGATGTTCACCTTGAAACACGTCTACTGCTCTGTGGTTGGCTCAGTGAAATGAGACTGCTAATTGGTGCTAACGGACTCTACCACCACCAAACATCCATGGACATTCGTACACCAGTGTGGAATGGATAGGACTACAGGCACAGTGGGTGCCAAGGACACAACAGCAGTGTCTGCTGCCCCTCGACTACATACATGTTACACTATTAACACTGCTCAACTTCTTTTTACACTTGTGTAACAGTTAAGAATGTTCAGTGTGGGTCTGGTGCATTTAAAGGGCATATTTCCTGTTTTAGATGTTGACGTAGTTACCCTTTTTGTTGATTTTTATGTATACATTATGTATATTCATTCATTTGCTACCTCACAGCTAGGAGACCCGAGTTCAATTCCACCATCGGCCATCTCTGTGTGGAGTTTGCATGTTCTCCCCGTGCATGCGTGGGTTTTCTCCGGGTACTCCGGTTTCCTCCCACATTCCAAAAACATGCTAGGTTAATTAGCCACTCCAAATTGTCCATAGGTATGAATGTGAGTGTGAATGGTTGTTTGTCTATATGTGCCCTGTGATTGGCTGGCCACGAGGCCACCCACCAGTCCAGGGTGGCCTCTTGCCCAAAGAAGACAGCTGGGATAGGCTCCAGCACCCCCATGTGAGGATAAGCGGTAGAAAATGAATGAATGAATAAAAGGTTTCATTTAAAAACTGCATTTTGTGTTCAGTTGTGTTGCCATTGACTAACATTTCAATTTGTTTGGTGCTCTGAAACATGTGTAACAAAACATGCAAAAGATGAGAAATCAGGGAGGGGGCCAACACTTTTCCACACCATTTCCTCTGGGAAGGAAAGTTTCCAAAAGGGAAAAAAGGCCAACCAATGTCCGATGTTCAACCTTGCCGTCTCCTATTCTGACCCGACCCTTCATGTAGTCATGTGTGAGACATCCGAGGTCATAAACAAACACAGCAGCGAGGTCAAAGTCTCATTTGAGTCATGTGACCTCCACGCTCACGTGTTAAAACTTTGAGCATTGTGCATCAAAGACGTCAACGCGGCCGGCTGTCTTATCTGGGCTTGTAAATGAGTTTGCGTTATAAACCTTAAAGACCATTAAAAGCTGAGCTGTTTCATTTCTACTTCCTGTCCATGTGCTCTAACTTTGTAGCAGAGGCACGACGACACAGGAAGCAGTCGCTCGGCTACAGAGATTATCCATGAACTTATAGCATTAACATTCCACCTACAACCTTTTCCGTTGTTCAAAGCATTCACTAACTGAAAGTCCACCAGAAAGCCTTCATTGGGCGGACAGATGATGTCATCAAAGAAGTTCAGAACTGCAAGATCACAGCATTTGGCTGGCGACCAGTCTGTCGGGATAGGCTCCAGCATACCCCGCAAACCTACAAAATGGTTGGGTGGGAGATCACAGCCTATCATAGCAGCCTGTGAGCAGTAAAACGATGCTACAAAGTGACGTTAGTGTTTGTCTGTCTAAATAAAGTTGGATTGAATGATCTTTCCATGTGATGCATGTTTGTGGTAACTGCGGTGCACTGATCAAGTCCAACTGAAAATGCTGATGCTCTAACTGAACATATTTCATGTGAAAAACGAAGAGGAAGAGGAAGTTAGCGGGTTTCCTCGATGAGGAAGCGACTCCCATTCCAATCGCTTCCCTTTTACCGTGCAAGTTTGTGAGTGGATTTGTGAGCGTTTCTTCTTCTCACCTGCCAGCGATCGCAGGTCAGGATGAAGAGGGCGAAGGGGATGGCGGTGCCGGACATGGCGTGTGTGGACGGCATGCTGTACTCCGAGTTGTAGAACACCTCCATTTTGACCACAGGAGGCGAGGCGGGTCTGGACCAGCCGATCACGTCCTTGGTGCACTGGCCCAGGTACATGACCCACACCCACACCATGATGAGTCTCCGGCTCACGAAGGCGTCCACGTTCCACAGCAGGAAGGGGAAGAAGGTGATGTAAAATAATTCGTTGCCCAGCTCGGTTCCGAATGAGAACAGGTAGTAGAAGACGCGGTTCTCGATCAGAAACTCTTGACCGGCGTCCCCCGTCAAGGAGTTTCTGCGAAGCGGCTTGACCCTGCTGGCTGCCCCGGCTTCGTCCGTCATGGCCCCGCTGTGATCCGACACACCAGCCGCTGGCGTCTTGGTGGGCAGGGAGCCATTGTGGGGAGGATCTTCCTCGCGGTGCTTTTCTCTCTTCCGAACCCCCGCTGTCCCCAAGTCCACATCCACTGCCTCGCCCCCATCGTCCTCGTCCAGCTGGTGGTAGCAAGCCCCGTTGTTTTGCGTCTCGCTCGGCGTCGCTTCCCTGTCGTTGCCTCCCCCGACCGCCGTCCTGGTAAACGTCCCTCGTACTCCGCAAATGTGCTGGAAATGAGCGACGAGGTGTGGGTCTTGGAGGAAGCGGGAGAGCTCCAACAAGCGGTTACTTTTCTCCATGTTGGACGTACGGCTCGGTGGTCAGCGCGCAGCCGAAAGAGGAAGCAGTCGCTCGGCTACTTTGGCCGCACGGTGGACTATGGAGGCTAGCTAGCATTAGCATTAGCATCAGCATCAGCGCCGAGTGTCTTCAACTATGGCGACTTAAAGCGGATAGACGTGTGCATCAAAAACTGCCATGAGGTTTTAAAGTGTAAGCGACAATGAATACAATAAATACCGAAGATGTTTGCTCTTGTTCGTCCTGATTCTGGTACTGACTTTAAACCGACCTCTTCAATGGAGACTCTTCTTCTACTGACAGCACTCTGCCCACTGCACGAGCAACCCGCCTTTCCTTGATGCCTTGCAGGGCCGTCGGACATTCCAGCACTCCTTATGTTTTCCAACTTCCTGATAGTTCAAAGCATATTTTTCTTTCGTGTTTCTTTAATGCTAAGTGCTAGTGTTAGCAGTAACGCGAATCTAGCTTCGGTTGGGTTTGGGTGTTGCTCAGGAAAATAGCTTTGCAGCTTCATAATAAGATATGCCTGATTTATTAGAACACAGCACAGAAGGTCATAGTGCATTACAAACATAATCGTAGACTGTTCTTCACACCATCCATACCTTTGTCACTGTCGTCTTTAAAGGACTGATTGGTCAAATGTCAACCACGTAAGAAATATTTCATCAAAATAGATATATTTCTGCTAAAATATTGAACTTCTCTTGAAGAATGTGTTGTTATTTTCACATGATGGATAGGAATAAACACCTGGAGTAGCAGTAAAATCCCTGTCCCGAATAAGACACAGTTGTAGACAATGAATGACATCAATTAATAAACACACATGGAGTAGCAGTAAAATCCCTGTCCCGAATAAGACACAGTTGTAGACAATGAATGACATCAATTAATAAACACACATGGAGTAGCAGTAAAATCCCTGTCCCGAATAAGACACAGTTGTAGACAATGAATGACATCAATTAATAAACACACATGGAGTAGCAGTAAAATCCCTGTCCCGAATAAAACACAGTTGTAGACAATGAATGACATCAATTAATATCGACACAAAGCAGACAGGTTGACTTTACAAAGCAAAGATCGATACAGCGTGAAAATACGGTAAAAACTCTCCAAGCAGGATTCACAGTAGGAAACTATAAAATGTACAAATTTAAAGTGAAACGTTGCTTTAAAATACTGGCAGGCTCCTCTTTTAGAAACATTTATCCAGCAAACCAACACCCTTAGAGAGAACATAGCTGCAATGTTATTTATTTCCAGCAGGGGGCAGCAGCGAGTCGGTAAAGGAAAGACAGCGACCACATGAGAGCTTCACTTTTCCCACGGCCAGTGAAAGCGCAACGAAATGACCTTTGCGTGACGTCACACAGTCAGTGAATGTTAGACAAAGAAAAACATTAAAGGTAAGAAAAATATCTTCACAGGAGCGTCAATAATCCCTGAAGAAGCCCACGTGAGCCACAAGAGCAAAAAAAGTCAATCATTGATGCGGTGACAGCTTGACCTTTGACACCGGTCCCGCGATGGTGGTCTCTCCGCACGTCAAGCAGACTTTCTCAGAAGCTTCTGGAACAAGCAAGGCAGGCCATTCCTTGCTGGGAGGGTTTCTCGGCATGTCCGTGAAGGCCACAGTCAGCCGTGGTCGTCCAGGTTGTACAGGAGCAGCCGGTGGTCCGCTTCCAGCGGTTCCAGCGGTTCCAGCGGTTCCAGCGGTTCCAGCGGTTCCAGCGGTTCCAGCGGTTCCAGCGGTTCCAGGCCCGAGCCAGGGTCCAGCCCGCAGAGGCAGCCCGCCGACGGACAGCACGGCACCAGACGGTAACGCTGCAGCTCCTTGAAGCTCAACGATGGAGAGCAGCGGTCGCTGACCAATACCTTCACCCTCTTCCTGTCCACCATCTCCTCTTCCTCCTCTACATCCTCCTCCTCCTCACTGTGGATCTTCCTCAGCAAGTTGTTGATGAGGACGGAGCGCCGCAGGTAGGCCTCAGGGTCCTCCAGGAACCTCAGCTTCTCCAGGGACAACTTGAGGATGCAGCCCCTGTCCTCCTGCAGTATCAGGTGCTGCACAGCAGGGAGACACGTGAGGTCCCGTCATCGTCAGTGGCGTCATTAGGCCTATTTTAGGGGGACTTCAGCCCCCCTGAAATGTTCTTAAGCTCCCCTAAATAATTTGATATTTAAAAAAAATGTTTATACATTTTTTTTGGACAAAAAAAATCTCTGACAAATTTCATATAATAGGGCAAAAGCAGGCTAATAAGCAGGCTAATACTAGCCTACTACTACTACTACTACTACTACCCGTAGTAGTAGTAGTAATCATAAGAAGAATAATGATGATAGTAATAATAATAGGCTGATGAATAATATAATAATGATTATTATATTATTAGACAACCATTATAAACTCAGATTCAGTGGCGTCATTAGGCCTATTTTAGGGGGACAAGACCCCCTTTAAAAAAAATTGTACAAAATCTTATTTTATAAATTGTTATTTTTTTTATTGATTTTTTTTTACAAAAAAATCTCTGACAAATTTTATGAAATACAGCAAAAGCAGGCTAATAAGAAAGCCAATAAGCAGGCTAATACTAGTCTACTAGTAACCGCTAGTAGTAGTAGTAATCAGAAGAAGAATAATGATAATAGTAATAGTAATAGGCTGATTAATAATATCATAATGATTATTATATTATTATACTAGCATTATAAACTCAGATTCAGTGGTGTCATTATGTGTATTTTAGGGGGACCCTTTTTTTACAAAAAAATCTTTAAAATCTTATTTTACAAAATTTTATTGATTTTTATTTATTTATTTTTTATTTTTTTACAAAAAAATCTCTGACAAATTGTATATAATAGGGCAAAAGCAGGCTAATTAGAAAGCCAATAAGCAGGCTAATACTAGCCTAAGTAATAATCAGAAGAATAACGATGATAGTAGTAATAATAATATAATAATGATTATTATATAATATATCTAATTATATAATTGATCGCTAAATCTGTCCAAAAGTGGGAAAGTTTGTTATTTGTGTTTTGGATTTTTGTGAATGTGTATTCATTCATATCCTGTGCATCTCCAGGGGGCTAAGCCCCCCCGTCCTCAGAACCTAGTGCCGCCCCTGGTCATCGCCATGGTAACTAAGGTCCACTCTGCCAATCTGACAATGAAGACATCATCTGCATGAACGTTTTGACATCCATGAAGGACCCAAACGGACCACAGCGGCATTTGACGAAATGAGAGCAGACCATCAAATGTACTTTTTGAAAATATCCTCGTAGGCCTCCGTGCAAAACCTCCTCCTCCGCATATTTCCTCTTGAAGTAAGCGACTTTCGACGTTGTTGAATGGTTTGGACGCTCTCCAGCGGGCGGGGGAGGGGCCTCTGAAAGACATGTTTATCAACATCAAAAAAAACGACTTGACACCAGGCCGCGTTGGCCGAAAGCTGAGATGCTAACCTTATGATGATGGGATCTTCTAGCATCAACGTGGGTGAGACCTCCTGACCCTCCACATCTTCCTCGCACTCCTGCGGGGAACTCAAGTTCTTAAGGTCTGCTTCCAAATCTCTTCTGGAAAAACTTTGACATCAACTACATGCGGTTAATTGGACGGAATAGGCCGCTGCTGCTAACAAAGCAACCTCGGAAGCTAACTCGTTAGCATCTGAATTTGCTTACTTTAAAGTGCCGCTAACATAGTAAGCTAACGAGCTAAGTAGTTTTCCTCTCCAATGAAATGATTGCAAACTTATGAAAGAAGCCAAGGTTTTACCACTTCCACACAGAATGAGAGGTAGTCTCCATGCAGCGTGGAAGGTGATGACTTGGTTTTGGAGTAATGACGGTCAACCGCAAATCATGGACCACTTTTTCAACCAACGTGATATTGCGAAGGATGAACGTACACGCTTGCACCAACACTGTTTATTAAAAATGACAAATATTTCATTTCTTTGTCATTCCAGGAAACCACCCACACTTTATATTTCACGTCTCTAAGCGCCCGTGGGTATGTCGTATACAAAGAATACAATGTTTGCAAAGAAGCTCAGCAGATGGAGGTGTGTGTGTGTTTATGTGTGTGTGTGTTTATGTGCGTGTGTGTTTATGTGCGTGTGTGTTTATGTGCGTGTGTGTTTATGTGCGTGTGTGTGGGTGGGTGTGCATGCGTGTTCTTTTTGGGCTGTTCTTTAAAACGCCACAAATCCACGGTGAATGCGAGTGGGAAGCATTCCAGTGGCAAAAGGTCCACTGTGCCACTGTGACTCAGACGTCCAAGAGCATTACGTGGTCTTTGGGGACGAGGGTCCAATGGAATGGGAAGGCATGACAGGAGAGAAGGTGTAGGATGTGTGAGCATCTCACACGTCTGTTGTCATGCCGCTTGACGACAAAGATCTCCATGAAAAAACACATTCAATGAATTGAAGTAGTCTTTTTGCTCAGTGGTCAAGTGGGAAGACGTAGAGGAGCATTAAAGAGCATTCAAGTGTACTAAAAGCTGAAGTGAACGAGTCGAGGCTAATAATAATCATCTACAGTAGTAGTAGCAGTCCTACCTATTCATGAAGTCCAGCAGTTCTTCGGGAAGCCTGTGCTGGTCCGGCGGCAGCTCCTCCACGGTGCGATCCTGGTGCTCTCCAGCCTCCTAAAATATCTCCTCGACAGCAACAAGAGAGGAGACGCCAGCTTCATTGGTCCCCGCGGAGGCAGATGTTTCCTGTTGCTAAGAGACAAAACAAGCGCGGGGATGACGCGACTAGCATCCCTCCTCTCCATCCCGCATCATCCAGGGCGCTCGCTTTGATTTCCTGTACGGACCAGCGGATACACCAGGCCGCAAAAAACTTTAATTGAATATTATAAAAAACAAAAACACATTTGAAAAAAATAAAATAAAAAAGAGTTGCACGGCGGGCGAGTGGTTAGCGCGCAGACCCCACAGCTAGGAGACCAGGGTTCAATTCCACCCTCGGCCATCATGTGTGGAGTTTGCATATTTTTTTGCATGTACCCGTTTTCTCCGGGTACTCCAAAAAACATTCCAAAAACATGCTAGCTTCATTAGCCACTCCAAATTGTCCATAGGTATGAATGTGAGTGTGAATGGTTGTTTGTCTATATGTGCCCTGGGATTGGCTGGCCACCAGTCCAGGGTGGACCCCGCCTCTCGTCCCAAGAAGACAGCTGGGATAGGCTCCAGCACCCCCCGCATGGAAAAAAGCGGTAGAAAATGAATGAATAATAAAACTGGGTGTGGCTTTATCGTTAGCGTGTACGTCCTTTTGTTGTCTTTTTTTTGTTGTACAGTGGATACAGTGGACACTGTGGATACAGTGGATACTGTGGTACAGTGGATACTGTGGTACAGTGGATACAGTGGATACAGTAGATACTGTGGTACAGTGGATACAGTGGATACAGTGGTACAGTGGATACTGTGGTACAGTGGATACAGTGGATACTGTGGTACAGTGGATACTGTGGTACAGTGGATACAGTGGAAACTGTGGTACAGTGGATACAGTGGATACAGTGGTACAGTGGATACTGTGGATACAGTGGATACAGTGGAAACTGTGGTACAGTGGTACAGTGGATACTGTGGATACAGTGGATACAGTGGATACAGTGGATACAGTGGATACAGTGGATACAGTGGATACAGTGGATACTGTGGATACAGTGGATACAGTGGATACAGTGGATACTGTGGATACAGTGGATACAGTGGATACAGTGGATACTGTGGATACAGTGGATACAGTGGATACAGTGGATACTGTGGATACAGTGGATACAGTGGGTACAGTGGATACAGTGGATACTGTGGTTACAGTGGATACAGTGGATACAGTGGATACAGTGGATACTGTGGATACAGTGGTGAAAAATGTCTGGTGCCGCCACTGGACTTTGAAAGCACCATAGCTGCTATGAGATGGAAAAGTGAAACTTTGAAATATGGCAGCATTGATTCCATTGATACATGACTTTTTGAATGCTACCTGTATTCCTTCTTCCTGTTTTAGCGCAGCTCAAACGTACGTTGGACTGAACAAAGAACATTGAAATAGTGACATTTATCAAATGTCTCATTAGCATTTTTGCTATTGTGACAAAGATGTGATATTCTCCTGGATGCTTTTAGATCACGCTCCGCTTGACAGCTCAAACTCTTGTTTGGATTTTTCTCTGCTTGTCACCAGTTGGTTGGCCCCTTTCTTCTTCCCTGCTATTCTTGTCACTGCTGGGCCCCGCGTTCCTGTTTCCGCCTCCCATGGAGCCTTTTTGGGAGCTTGAACCTTCCTGCTGCCGTATGGTGAAGTAATGCTCCATCAAATCCTAACAAGCCAGTACACATGTAGTATATAAATATAGTATTCCACACTTTAGGAGTGCATTCAAATTGTTAAAGGGTTTTCATTGATCATGATAGTCACATGATAGTCACATGACAGCCAATTGGGGACATAGACCTACAAGGGTTGGATTATGACACAAGACAAGGTGTCAGGGCTTAAAGGCACAAAGGCATCCAATCTGCTGTGATTGACGGGGAAGCGGAACCAACATGATGCTGATGCTTGCTGTCAAAATGAAGACGTCTCGTTTGAAGACAGCAGATGGCCGACAGAGACAGACGAGCCCTCAGCGGGAATCTTTATTGGCATCCACAACAAGGAAGTCAAAGGTACAAAAAAGGGGGTGCAACGAGGGCCCAGACTGGGAGCCAACAGGGGCAGCGGGGGCTATGGTTCTTGGTAGGCGGGTATGTTAGGGACAACCAACCAAGGTGCCTTTTAATGACGACATGATGAAATGACTTTATTGTTTACAGGAAATATTTATATTTTTGACAAGTATAGACGGTTGAGTTCAGCTCATGAAAAATGTTTTTTTTTTTTTTTTACCTTTCGAGGGAAAACACTTTGAAATGATACACCTTCTGCATAAAAGCTGAAATGAATTGAAAAAAATATTTCATCCTGTTGCTTATGCTTATTATATATATATATATATATATATATATATATATATATAAAGACAATATGTAAACATTTGGAGGCAGTAATAGAAAAAATCCACAACTCATCATATTTTGACTGATATGTTCACCTAAACCTGCAGGCACTTTTTACAAATGTGTCTCAACTGCATGCTAATATGTCCAATAAATTAGTAATAACCCCCCCCCCCCCATGTACAAAAATAGAAACAAGACTGGTCTGTACGTCAACTTGCGGTCATGCATAAAAGACACGAGAGTGCGGTCGGTTACACGGCATTTCACGTATGATGCCGCGCATCCAAATGACACGACGGGAGGGGTCCACCCAAAACTGGCCCCCCTCGCTTTGAATTCGGGTTTAGGATACCAGCGTCAATTCCTAGCTGCCAGCTAACAAATGTTGTAAACGCAAGTCACCTAGCGACAGCGCTGGACCCCCGCGTTTCACCCCTGCTGTGATTTCAGATCAACATTTGCAATAAAAGTCATGAGAAATGTCGGAAAACTGATACGGCCAATAAATCTTCATTTCTGATATGATATGTGTAACATGACATAACATGACATAAACGTGTCAAAGTGTTGGTCCTTTTAACAGTGGTACACACATGTACATGTACATGTACTACATGAACATGTACATGTACATGAACCTCTTATCACCTCTTATCATTTATTAATCAGCCTTGCAATTGAATGACATGTGAGGGGATGCGCTGGATTGGCAATGTTTACTCAAACATACAAACCTAGCTCATTCATTCATTCATTCATTCATTCATTTTCTAACGCTTATCCTCACGAGGGATGCTGGAGCCTATCCCAGCTGGACTGGTGGCCAGCCAATCCCAGGGCACATATAGACAAACAACCATTCACACTCACATTCATACCGATGGACAAAGGGGGGGGGTTGTTCAATTTTTGCTTTGGTCAATACATGTAGGTCAATACTATATGCTAAGCTAGCCAAGTTAGCATTGTGTTATAGGTACAGTAATAATATATCTTCGTCATCAAGTCGGCCATCCCTGTGTGGAGTTTGCATGTTCTTTTCTCCGGGTACTCCGGTTTCCTCCCACATTCCAAAAACATGCTAGGTTAATTAGCCACTCCAAATTGTCCATAGGTATGAATGTGAGTGTGAATGGTTGTTTGTCTATATGTGCCCTGGGATTGGCTGGCCACCAGTCCAGGGTGGACCCCGCCTCTCGCCCCAAGAAGTCAGCTGGGATAGGCTCCAGCACCCCCGCCACCCTGGTGAGGATAAGCGGTAGAAAATGAATGAATGAATATTTGATTGTATTTTTTACAATATGCAGAGAGCCGAATATAATGAGCTTCAGGCTGAAACACCCAACTGTAACGAATCAGCCTCCTCTATAACGAGATATTTGATTGGCAGGCATCCTCAAATGTAATTATATGTAAAAAAAAAAAAAAAGTTGATGGCGAACACTCCAACAAAGATCATAAAGAAACGTGATTCTAAACGTTATAAAAGCTCGTTTCCCTCGACCGTTGGGGGGGGTCTAAAAGTGCATCCAGGCCGGGGGGGGGGGGGGTCACGCCTCCAGGAGGACGTGCCAGCGGCACACCTGCTGTCCTTTGGCGTCCTTCATGTCCCTCCAGTGGAGCTCCTCCTCCTCGCCGCTGCTGTTCTGGCCCAGGGCGACCCAGCCCACCATCTCCTTGCGCTTCAAGCTGCGCCGGTTGTACACCGACATCATCAGCGTGACGTCCGACAGCTGGAAGAGCGCCACCTGGAAGACGAAGGTCTCCTTGTAGACGGGGTTGGGCTGGCCGCGGCGCACCGACGTCTTGCAGCGTGTGATCTCCTGGCCCACCGAGTTGAGCAGCGTCAGGCGAGCGAACGTGTCTGAAAGAGAAGATGGCAATGAACGGCGCCGTCTTCGGGAAGATCCTCAACACCTGGCCTCCTCTGACCTGGTGGTCTGTTGGCCGCCAGGTTTCTGAAGTGGCTTCCCTTGATGAGCTCCACAGACATGCGTCCCGTGGTGGCGTTGTAGGTGAGGCCCACCAGCAGCTCCGGCGCGCCGCCGTGCGTCAGCGACTGCGTGGACGAGGCGCTGTCGCTGTGGGACACGCCCGCCAGGCTCAGCAGCGAGTCCATGCTCTGAGGAGACCGGGAACGCCATGAAGAACCAACGTGGGATCGCTCCTCCTCCTACGCTTACCTTGATGTTACTCCGAGGCTCCAGGACCAGCGTGGTCTCCAAGGTGGTCCCGGCCGGGTCGAGCTCCGCGAGGCGCAGCACGGTCTCGCCCATCATGCGCTCCCGGGACAGCCTCCCCTCCAGGGCGTACATGCGGAACCTGAGGGCCGACACGCGCAGATCTGAGGGCTCCACGCGCAGGAAGCTGAAGGTCTGGTTGAAGTAGATGGGCAGGCTCCGCCTCATGGAGGTCTTGTGGCGTTGCTTCTTGGAGGGCAGCAGGACCATGTGGACCTGCCACGAGTCCATCCCGCTGCGACCCTTGTCAGGGACGTCCCGCGCCGCCACCACGGTGACCAGCAGCTTTTCCGTCGTGGGACGGTATTCCAGAGAGACCACCAGGTCGCAGCACTTGGAGACTGGCGATTGGGGGGAGGAGCTTGTTGGCGGAGGGATGATGTCATGCTGGGGGGGCTGCTCTTGCTGGAAGTTCACAAAACCTTCATGAGCATCAGAGCGCCAACGGATGGCGTGCCGATATGTATTTTATAAAGAATACAGAGCAGCGACAGCGTTGTTACTGTCAACGCTCCCTGCGGGGGCACATCGCCGTCTGCCCCAAGTGTATGTTTACGTCGGCCTACGAATGCTGCCTAGCAACACGAAACCGTGGAAAAGAAGCTGAGCGTTTGGGCGTGGGTCAGGAGGTCGACGCGGTGAGGCGTGTGGCGTTGATAGCGGACAAACGCTAACGCTAACGCAATAAAGGGACTCAAACACGAGTTTACAAATGGTGCTGATTCAACGTATGAATATTTATATGACGTAACCCAGTGGCGTCATTAGGCCTATTTTAGGGGGCCGAGGCCCCCCTGAAATTGTTCTTAAGCCCTCCTAAATAATTTGATATTTTTTTATGATTATTTTTATAAAAAAAATTTGGCGTCATTAGGCCGATTTTAGGGGGGCTTCATCACCCCTAAAATTGTCATTAAGCCCCTCAAATAATTTGATATTTTTTTTGATTATTTTTGACGTCATTAGGCCGATTTTAGGGGGACAAATAATTTGATATTTTTTTATTGAGTTTAAAAAAATTATTCTTTTTACAAAAAAAATCAAAAATCAAAAAAGCAAGCGTATAAGCAGGCTAATACTAGCCTACTACTACTAGTACTACTACTAGTAGTAATAATGAGTAGAGGAATAACGATGATAGTAATAATAATAGGCTAATGAATAATATAATAATGATTATGATATAATCGATGACTGTCCACTGGACAGAATGGTTCCAGAGCTTGAGCAGCGGTTTTGCAGTATAGATTGTGTGTACTTGTGTACATTTAATGGTGGCCTAAAAGTATTGAGTATCTCTACTAAATCTGTCCAAAAGTGGGAAACTTCTTCTTCCTTATTTGGTTTTTGGATTTTTTTTATGTGTACTACATTCATTCATATCCTGTGCATCTCCAGGGGGCTAAGCCCCCCCGTCCCCAGAACCTAGTGACGCCCCTGATGAAACCTGCATTACAGACTGTAAAGGTGTCAGGCTGCAGTACCTCAGGGCTCCATGTGGAGGAGCTGTCTGTCCTTTCCTGGCTGGTTTCTGCGTCCTCGCTGCCGTCCGTGTTCGGTCGGATCATTCCGTGCATCGGACTCTCCTGGATGACGGCTAACGACTCCATCCCGTCTGGTTTTTCCACCCCCGAGGGCGCTGGCGAGTGCGGGTCCAGGAGGTTTTGTTCGCCCGGAGCCTCCATGACGGCAGGCGGGAGGACGTCTGAGAGAGTGAGGACGTTAAGAACTAGCTTGTGGTGGACAGGTGGACAGCTGAGGACGCCTCCTAGTGGTGAGGTCGTATATCGGAAGCCAGAGAATGTCCAAGAGCAGGAAGGAGGCATGAAGTAGAAAAAAGGAGGCACGTCTCATTCATGCCCACATTGTTGCGCATAGGTCACGGTGCGTTCATGTTAGGTTGCCGGACGCCAGGTGCTGGAGCCTATCCCAGCTGTCTTTTTGGGGCGAGAGGCGGGGTCCACCCTGGACTGGTGGCCAGCCAATCCCAGGGCACATATAGACAAACAACCAATCAGTGAATGATAAAGAAATAAAGATTTATCTACTTATATCGATAATGGATATGGATATGGAAGTGGGCCACTTGCAGCAAGCAGCCAATGGAGGAAACCTTCAAGCTGAAGGTCCTGTTTGGGAGTTTCATCAATGGCTATCACCATGGCAACAAAACAATGAGTCAGCAGCCTGTGTACTTTGCTGCATCACCAAATCATGACCACCAACAGGAGGGTCATGGAGACCCGACACAAAAGAAAACATTATGACTCTTCTATTTTTGAATTTCCAACATAAAACCTGAACCAATCAAAGTACCCGAATGTTTGGCTGTTTCAATTTAGCTGTTCTTATTAACATGAGTCAAAACCGGGAACTAAAGCACTTTAGTTTCAGCATGAGTCTTGGTATTGGTATCGTTTGCGTACCTTCACTGTCAGACGGCTCGGTGCTGCCCTCCTCGTGTTTGGACAGGCGGGAACATTTATTTCGTCGGCTCAGCGCCCACCGAAGCTGCTGCTGCTGCTGCTGGTCGTCCCCTTTAGGCTGACTCACACGCAAACTCTGCGAGCGTGACACCGAGATCTCAAACTGCTTCATGACCTCATTGTCGCTGTCCGAGGACGTGCCGGCGCCGTCTTCGCCGCCGCTGCCAAACGTCTTGACTGCCGATGAAGGAAGAGAAGGTTGAAGTCCCGAATATGATACAATTACAAGTTCATTCATTCATTCATTTTCTACCGCTTATCTTCACCAGGGTTGCGGCAGGTGCTGGAGCCTATCCCAGCTGTCTTGGGTCCACCCTGGACTGGTGGCCAGCCAATCCCAGGGCACATATAGTCAATGGAATGTGGGAATGTGGAATGTGGGAGGAAACCGGAGTACCCGGAGAAATTGAATAATTCCGGATACTATGAACGTATAGCCAAGTGATTTTCGGGAATACCATCTGAACTAATATTGATAAGATTATGAATCCAATTACCAAAGGTATGTTTGCATGGTCAATGAATGTAAACGGGTGGATAAAATAGATGTAAACATCCACAACAATTCCAAGTACCTTGGCCCCTCCCACAGGAGCAGAGTGGACTTGGAGGAGGTCACACCGTAAAGCCCCCCCCGTCTCCCTGCAGCCAGTACGTATATACGTACGTATGCTACGGGTGACCTAGACCACATCAGTCACCTGGATGGCAAAGCGTCCATCTTGCCACATGAGTCACATGACAATGAGGAAGACGAGGGTCTGATGAGACTCCCGGACTCCCAAGGTGATGAAGGAGAAGAATTTTCCCGCACGGTTACATGGAATGTCAATACTCATCACAGAAAAAAATAGCGGGTCACGGCGATCTCCACGTAATTTCAACATAATTGTCAGGCAACGAGTGACGCAAACCGGCGCTACCTGCGCCGTCGCCATGGTTACCGGGAACAGGCGGCCGACATGCAGAGGTGAATGAAAAGAGACATTTGTGTTCCATTCTAACACGTGCTTGAACTTCACCGGGCACCAGCAGAGATGCTTATGATTGATTTGTAATAACAGCATATCATAGCAATCCCTGAAATGGCAAGGTACATCCTATTGGCGGTGAGCATACGATGAGAAGCAACGTCAAACGTGCACTCGGAGCAACTACTGCCTGACTCGTCTTCATGAAATGTATTTTTATTTCAATGTTTGTAAAGCGACACCGCCTACTAGTGGCCTGGCATGCGTACTACAGCATCATCAGTCATTGAATATTTCAAAAAAACACGTCTTTACCTGACTTTTCTTACGTAAACACACCCTCAGCGTTTAGCTTGACGTTGTTGAAGACGACGAGCGCTTCCGAAGAGCAGGTTGTGTTTGCTCAACCACCTGAAATACTCGCCGAGGCTGCTGGTGGCCACGTATGTGTTTGATCAGAGGGGCGTGGCGTCACACCAACACCCCCCCCCCCCGACATTGCCGCTAGGGAGCGTTCAATGGCTGCAGGAGTTTCCCGCCTCCGTCGGAGTGGCGACAGAGTGTTTGCTTTCTGAGTTGTTGACTTTTCATGTGAATGTTACAATTTATGTCGCACTGAAAACAGGCCACAACTTTTTGTGGCTCTGTTGTGTAAAGTTTGTGTGCGGCACGATGCCCTTGACACTCGCCCACAAAGAACAGCAACTAAGTCTGCAACTGACTGTTAGTGATGATCACACTCAGCTTATTATTATTAATATTAATATTTTCACCCTCTGGTGTAGCTAAATAAGATAAACAAAATATACTAGCTTTGTACAGAATATGTATCTAATGGAATAATACTACTTGAGTACAATACAAATACACTATGTACACAGCGACTGTTTGTTTGAGGCGGGGTACACCTGGACTGGTCAGCCAATCACAGTGTCTGATTATCATTCATTCATTCATTTTCTACCGCTTATCCTCACCAGGGTCGCGTGGGGTGCTGGAGCCTATCCCAGCTGTCTTTTTGGGGCGAGAGGCGGGGTCCACCCTGGACTGGTGGCCAGCCAATCCCAGGGCACATATAGACAAACAACCATTCACACTCACATTCATACCTATGGACAATTTGGAGTGGCTAATTAACCTAGCATGTTTTTGGAATGTGGGAGGAAACCGGAGTACCCGGAGAAAACCCACGCATGCAAACTCCACACAGAGATGGCGGAGGGTGGGATTGAACTCGGGTCTCCTAGCTGTGAGGCCTGAACGCTAACCACCCCACCACCGTACAGCCTGTCTATTTATCTATAACATGAAATGAATGCTATACCACGCAATCATTTCTTTCTCTTCAACCATTGATTATTTTTGCTGCAGAGTGAGACGTCGCTGTGTTAGCTCGTCATGCAGTGGCAAAGACTAATAATCAAACTAACCAGCTAGCATGACGGGTAACCAGGATACATAGAATGTAATATAGTCATCGTATCCATCTATCTATATTCTTCCGTATATCCGGTTCCAGGTTGCGGGGGGGCTTCACCGAAGCGTTCCCAGGCCAGCTGTCCACCCTCGTTGAGAAAGTGGGGGCGAGTCCTGCCAATGTGGCGGTAGTGTTCTTAACTTCTTGCTCCACAGCCTCCCAGACTCCCCCCTACCTGAGTGTTTGCTTGGATCGACCCATCATTTGCAGTAAGTATGAATCAATGACTTTTTGGGCTAATCTAGCAAGTTGAAGTCATGTGATGTATCATGTGATGTATCGTGTTTTCATGCGAGGCGTGTACAAAGACGCAAGAGCATCTCACCGAGGCCTTGGTGGGCTCTTCTGCTGTGGCTCTGCTGCTCCAGACACGGCATCCCCCCCACGCGGGAGAAGCACAGCATCTTGTTGATGAAGAGGAAGAGGAGGGCCAGCGCCGCAACCAGGACGCCCACCGCCGTCAGGAAGCTGACGGCCTCTGGCGTGACTGGCGTGAGGAGGGAGAGGGGACACACAATGACACACTGATCAGACCACACAAACAGACAGGCTGTGCGCAAACACACACACACACACACACACACACAGCATGGCACGTGATAACACACAAACACAACAAGTCATATTTTAGTATTTGACGTGTGAACACGTTCATGTTCATTGAACAGCACATTAGGATAATAGGATAGGAGTGAAGAAATGTCGTCTCGAACTGTCATGTCCTGTTACCATGGTGACACTTCACTCAGCATAAAGCGGATCAATGGCAGCAAATGTCCCGCTGAGCGCGTGGGAGTCACAACCACCCGCTTGTTTTGGAGGCTGCCTCCTGCTGGGTCGGCCATGTTTACGCACGTGCGTGGACTGGGGCCACACAATCAAAACAACATCAATTTCTTCTTAGGGTAAAACATTGCCTGTGCATTTCATGAAGGATTTATGGTGACCGCAGCTTGACTCTGGAACAGACTATCTATCTGGATCATTCATCCTGGAAGGCGTACTGTCGTGGTCGTAATGGACGGCTTGAACGAAGCAGCCCAAAGAAGAAAAGTGGCGCAATTCAGGTGTGGTGATAAAGTGGAGTTCCCCTCTCAGCTGCTGCCTCGGGAACACAAATGGTTCAGTGTTGGCGCCTCCCAGCTCCGAACCGAGAGGACCAGATGGACCGGAAGAAGCCGGGGGTCAGACACACATTCATCTGTATGCACGGACTCCAACGACGGGCCTCGTCGCTCGCATCAGCTCCTCTTAATGGAGGTCTGGGGATGTGGATTGGTACAACTTCGTACGGGTATCGTTTATCCATCAATCTATCTTGTAAGATATAAGAAATACTGTATTTTCTGGACTATAAGTCGCTCCGGAGTATAAGTTGCACAAGGCAAAAAAATCATAATTAGGTAGCAAAAAAACATACATAAGTCGCACTAGAATATAAGTCGCACAAGGCCAAAAATGTATAATTAGGTAGAAAAAAACATACATAAGTCACACTGGAGTATAAGTCGCACAAGGCCAAAAATGCATAATTAGGTAGAAAAAAACATACATAAGTTGCGCAAAGCCAAAAATGTATAATTAGGTAGAAAAAACATACATAAGTCACACAGGAGTATAAGTCGCACAAGGCCAAAAATGCATAATTAGGTAGAAAAAAACATACATAAGTCACACAGGAGTATAAGTCGTACAAAGCCAAAAATGCATAATTAGGTAGAAAAAAACATACATAAGTCACACAGGAGTATACGTCGTACAAAGCCAAAAATGTATAATTAGGTAGAAAAAACATACATAAGTCGCACTGGAGTATAAATCGCAGAAGGCCAAAAATGCATAATTAGGTAGAAAAAAACATACATAAGTTGCGCAAAGTCAAAAATTTATAATTAGGTAGAAAAAACATACATAAGTCGCACTGGAGTATAAGTCGCACAAGGCCAAAAATGCATAATTAGGTAGAAAAAAAACATACATAAGTCGCACAGGAGTATAAGTCGTACAAAGCCAAAAATGTATAATTAGGTAGAAAAAACATACATAAGTCGCACTGGAGTATAAATCGCAGAAGGCCAAAAATGCATAATTAGGTAGAAAAAAAACATACATAAGTCGCACTGGAGTATAAGTCGCACAAGGCCAAAAATGCATAATTAGGTAGAAAAAAACATACATAAGTTGCGCAAAGCCAAAAATGTATAATTAGGTAGAAAAAACATACATAAGTCGCACTGGAGTATAAGTCGCACAAGGCCAAAAATGCATAATTAGATAGAAAAAAAACATACATAAGTCACACTGGAGCATAAGTCGCACAAGGCCAAAAATGCATAATTAGGTAGAAAAAAAACATACATAAGTCACACAGGAGTATAAGTCGTACAAAGCCAAAAATGTATAATTAGGTAGAAAAAACATACATAAGTCGCACTGGAGTATAAATCGCAGAAGGCCAAAAATGCATAATTAGGTAGAAAAAAACATATATAAGTCGCACTGGAGGAAAGTCGAACAAAGCCAAAAATTTATAATTAGCTAGAAAAAAACATACATAAGTCACACTGGACTATAAGTCGCATTTTTTTGTAATATTTTTTACATGGTACAAAAAATATATATTTTTTTGTATAATTTTTCGTAATTTATTTTCCAAAGTACTTGACCAAAACAGACATTAGGTCCTCTTGGAAGGCAAGTTGTACCAATAAAAGAATAGAGAACAGGCTGAATAGGTGTAAGATATGCTAACACAATGCTTATTCAGCTACACTAAAAATAAACATGAACACAAAAGGTGTCCAGTGTTTATGGAACATTAACACTTTTTTCAGGTATAAGTCGCTCTGGAGTATAAGTGGCAGGAACAGCCAACCTATGAAAAAAAGTGCCACTTATAGTCAGGAAAATACGGTATATATCTAACTAGCTAGCTTTAGTAATTCCTTTGGAATGCTTCCACTCCATCCTAATCATCATCATCAAGTGTCAATGGAAAAAAGAAGGGTCTGGATCACGATGATGTACGAGAGCTCGGAGTGTGTTTATGTTTCATGATGCGGCGGCGTGCTCACGTAAAGGTGCCATAAAAATAACATCCATGAAAAGCATACGTGCTACGTTCAAGGGCCTGGCTGCACCACCCGGGAGGTCAAATCCTCCTTGTACCATCACATTGTCTCTGGAGTTGACAGTGCACACACAAACGTGAAAATGAGCGTTACCGTGGAAACAGCCCTGCAGCTCTATTAAGGTATAATGAGTACGCCTTTTCCCACCCACGTGTGAGAAGGTCTCATGTTACCATGGCGCTGCCTGTCTGCGCTCTGATTGGATAAGAGCCTCATCTTCCTGGAGGTCTGCTGACGGCGTCTTCAAGTTCACGCGACACCGTAAACACCCCCGACAACACCGGGTGTCGTCCTGGCAACACAAGCAGGCACGATGCAAAAGCAGCATCATGGACTCGAACTCCGCGTTTGAGGCCAGCGCAGCATTCCTGCACAAGCGCGTCCCATACGCTAACGGAATGGAAGAATGTCACAATGATGTCCGGTAAAAAGAGGCGGAGTTGAAGTGTAATTGTCCCTGAACGGCACACCTCAAGGCACGATCCTCAGTCCGTCACTATTCTAATTCATCCGCACCATAAAACCATTAAGACACAGTTCTTATGAATATGCTACTGTAGAACGGCTCTAAACGGTTCTATTGATTGGCCACGCCTTGCTCCACTCCGCCTCAGGTCTTCATTCATGTCAGCACCAGGACGTCCCAATGCGGCTCATTCCAATGACAGTGAAGCAAATCATTCACACCAAACACCAAAACTCACTGAAGGTCCCGCCACCGCTGTCCTTGCTGTCGCCGGTCTCCATGGCGATGCTTGGCGTCAAGCAGGCCCGACGGAGTGCTTCTTAATGCCTCAATGTACATAAGCTCCTTGTAGACCGTCACTGACGCGCAGTGTTTACTTATAGAGTTGGGCGTACCTAATAATGTGGCAGCACTAAGAACCCATTTTAGGAACATTAAAAAAAAAAAGAATTTCTGTTTCACTCATTCAACAACCAGAGAGATCTGATGTTGAAGGTCATCGTTAAAAGAAGGTCAGTTTACTTTGATCATTCATTCCAAATACATGCACAAACGTAGTTTTCATTTTCACTACAAAAAACCCATAAGAGTACAGGTAAAGTAAAAGGTAAGTGATCCCATTAGACCCCATATCAGGGGAGGGGGGGGGGGGCATTTACCTGCCATGACGGTGTTGAGGTGCCATCTGCTGGCAACACAATTTACTACAATTCACAGCAAAGCTAACTTCCACACCAATCAGTGTTTTGATGCAAATAGGCTTTAAAACGCTTAGAATACACAAAGCATCACTTCAATGTACACACTAACTTATTTCTATATTTCAATTGGAGCTAATTTGTAGCACAACTTTAATTTGGGGCTGCACGGGGGGCGAGTGTTTAGCGCACAGACTCACAGCTAGGAGACCTGAGTTCAAGTGCATGTTCTCCCCGTGCATGCGTGGCTTTTCTCCGGGTACTCCGGTTTCCTCCCACATTCCAAAAACATGCTAGGTTAATTAGCCACTCCAAATTGTCCATAGGTATGAATGTGAGTGTGAATGGTTGTTTGTCTATATGTGCCCTGGGATTGGCTGGCCACCAGTCCAGGGTGGACCCCAACTCTTGCCCCAAGACAGCTGGGATAGGCTCCAGCCTATTGAAGGTTACTATTAAAGGGTGTCATTTAAAATGACCTCATGCTGGAGCCTATCCCAGCTGACTTTGGGCGAGAGGCGGGGTCCACCCTGGACTGGTGGCCAGCCAATCCCAGGACACATATAGACATTCATATGGACAATTTAGAGCCTCCAGTTCTCCTAACTTGGATATTCTTAGAACGTGTGCTAGCTTTGTTTGGGTAAAAGATGTTTGATATGAAAGCAAATCCTACTGAAACACAACTGATGCGGACACTAAAGGTTTAATGCTGCAGCTTAAAGGTCCACTCAGTTGAGGTCCCATCATCCACCGGGACGCTAACCAAGACCCCAGGGAGGCTTTAGGAGGAAAAGATCAAGTGTACCTACTTTCAACAACATCTGACGTCGTGTTTGAGTCCCTGCTCATGTCTTCACCTCCTTCTGTTCTTTCTACAAGTGAGTCCTGCTGTTTGGCCCTCATGCCAATGCTGGGCTGGACTTCCTGACCAGGAAGCTGCCGAGAACGGGGGCGCCACTCATCACCAGGACCGGGCAGACGCCACTTCCTGGTTTAGGCGACATTCATCGGGACTGACTGTGGTACATGTTTAAAACCAACACACACACAAAAACACACAGCAGCAGTCCAAAGTCTACAGTCCCGGTCTTAAAGGTACAATGACTTAAGCCGAAGAGCAGTGGCGGTCCAATCAGGAACAAGTAGGAAGCTAACCGCTTTCCTCTCCCAAACAGGAAAATGGCTTTCCGGGATGGGCCAATCAGTGCGACTCCAGCGTGACTTGGGAGGACCCACCAATGGAGGGCGCTCTCCCCTCCTCCAAGCAGGAAGGCGCCCACGGTGAAGAGGAGGAGGAAGACACTATTAGACCTGGCGCTGGCCTGTAAGTGGGCCACAAGAACCTGATGCAGTCACCATGGCAACCAGCCTCACACTGATATGAATTACCGGACTGACTTTCTTTCCTGGGAACATCGGAGAACGAATGATACCACTAAGTCAATTAGATCAATGACTCCCTTCCAAATCACAACAAGGCAAATTCCAAGTTTCAGATGGTGAAGGTGAAGATGACACCTGAACATAACGTAGCATGTTTGGGGTTAGATGAGGGAGGACGCTTGGACCACAAAACCAAATCTTTTTCCCGATGTCTGGGAGTCGTGCTAGAGGCTTTCTTTGCCTTTCCATGTGATTTTAGCAATTCCTTATTGGAATCCCCACCCTCGGCCATCTTTGTGGAGTTTGCATGTTCCTCCCATGCATGCGTGGGTTTTCTCCGGGTACTCCGGTTTCCTCCCACATTCCAAAAACATGCTAGGTTAATTGGCCACTCCAAATTGTCCATAGGTATGAATGTGAGTGTGAATGGTTGTTTGTCTATATGTGCCCTGGGATTGGCTGGCCACCAGTCCAGGGTGGACCCCGGGATAGGCTCCAGCACTGGGATAGGCTCCAGCACGCGCTGCAACCCTCGTGAGGATAAGCGGTAGAAAATGAATGAATGAATGAGTTATTGGAGTCATTGATAAGATGTATGGCTGATTCTATGATCTCAATCCTGTGACCTATGACCTCGGGGCCTATGAGGCATGGAATGTGAGCTCTGGCTTTTGGGGTCATAAATCCAATTTGAACTAAAGATGTATCTTCTATTCTCCAACGTCTTAACATTTGGATTTAATTGAGAATACATCTTTTAAAACAGCCACTACTGCTCCCTAAGTGGTATACAGGTACAACATAACAGTAGGGGAGTAAAAATAAAACACACAAACTGATGGCTAGAAACCAACAAAAGCAGTCAATTAAAAAAGATTCCGTCCAATGTATAAACTGTTCTGAAATAGTCCAAGCAGGATGTCGTCAAACAATAGCCAAGTGTTTCTGTCTGGTTTGGGGGTTGGCAAGGTTTGGTATTTATGGACATACGGTCTATTACATCTTGGGGACATCTATACGTCGCCCTTCAGAGGACTACGTTTAAGGTAAATAAACCTACACATCATTTACAAAAAGATCGAATGGGACTATCTAAAGTATTTTTAGATTTTGTATTTTTTTTCCGCATACAAAAATAAAAAAGTACTGGGCTTCAAATTGAGCCTTGAGGCATCCCATACATGAATGGGGATTTCTCATAAGAGAAAGGTATGAGATTGATGGGATTGGAACCATTTCAGGACTGTGCCTTTGAACCCGGCACACAACTCAAGATCAGATTTTCATATTTGATGTCAACAGTAATTAATCAATTAATAATTAATCGATTATCCAATCAAGCGACAGCTATTCTGGTATTCAAGGTTTTTGTTTGTTTTGAAAAATTAGCTTCGATGAGCTACGGCTACAGCTTTTTGTAAGGAACTGTGACTTGAATGTATTCATATGAAACATTGATAAGTGCAAGTAGATGATAGTTGCCAGTTGTCCTAAATAATCAAAGAAACAAGTCAGATTGTGATGTTATTATTAATAGAATATGATATAGAATATACTGGCAGCCATGCTGATGCTTCAGTTATTCATCCGGACTAAAGAAGACTCTGCAGGACTACAGTGATTGGCGCTGTTTGAATGATGGAGAATGGATCGTTCCATGGATCGTTTCATGTCGTGCACGTCAACAATGTGGCGTCAAAAAGACAACACGAACTGGCCTTCCGGTGGAGCGGCAGCGGGCTAGCGGCTCCTTCCGATCGAACGGGGCCGAAAAAGAGAGCGCAAGCGGCGGCGAGACGATCGTACTTACTTTCCGAGGCCATGGCTGCGGTTCTCCCTCACACCGTCAGCTGGACAGAGAGCTGCATCCGCGGCCTGGCATCTCCGCCTCCTCGCGTCCTGTACACCCGGAAGTGTGCGGTGATGCGTTCAACGACTGGAGGAAAGAGAGACTGCAGTGACGCCAGGACATGGGCTCTGCGTTAAAAACGTTTTGACTCCCCTTTAATGTGTATTCCTTTTTAAATATTTAAGTCAGGACATGTAATATCAGAAATGCTAATGGTAGCACCATTAAGACGAAACACACAAACAGCACGTTCACATTTGTACTTAGCTGTACAAATGGGTTGCTAACCATTTAGTCCAGGTGAGTGACGTAAAGCAGGGGTCTCCAAAGAGCGGCCCGTGTTGTTTTATTGAGCCATGACACACCTACTAAAAATTAACACGTTTTATGAGGCTCTAAATTGTATCATTATATAATGCTGTACCTATGAGGTTGCTAAAAATTTTAATTTAGAATAAATATAGTTTTACAAGAATTAAAAAAAAAATCAAAAAATCTATACATATAAAAATAATATATACAATATTTATAAATATTAAGTATGTAAATAAAATATTGCGGAAGTATGTGCATTAAAGAAGGAGCAAATCTTACCTTGGAGAAGCAAAGGCCCGATGATGAAGTACTGAAGTGCACAAAATGTTTTCATCTTTCGTAAAAGTTTATTGCTGATGCTGAAACGTTTAAATGCTGCAGTTAAAACAGACCTGCCAACCTTTATGAACCCCCCCACTTTGATGGGTTTCTTTGTTAAAAGGCTAATAAATGTACATTTAAAAACAAATCTTTGTGTCAGTATAAACATTTGGGCTTTTTAAAAGTAGTGGTCATGTGCTGCAATTGGTCACCCGTGCTTTTATAGCGTCTTCACCAGCCAACAATGGTAATTAAAGAGAGATGGGGAGTGTAATTGCAGCTGGAACTGATAAGATGCGTGACCACAGTCACTTTATTTAAAACGTTGATCCAAAATTGTAGGAGAAAGTGTTTGAAAAGAAGAGCTGTACGCCCGGTAAGGAGTCATATGGAGCCACACAATGTGCTCCATATGGAAAAATCACAGCCTTTACAGATTGAAAGGTTCGCCACGCCACGCTACGCCACGCTACGCCAGAGAGTTGGCAGTGGGTAAAATCTGTATCGGGACAGCAGTGAAGCGTATTGAAACGTATTCAAGGGTCAACGTGCATGCAAAGTACAAAAATGCATAAATGTGGGCAGGTCTGCAGTTAACCTTGTTAATTGCATGAGCTACTAATGTACAATCACGGTAAAATAAACGCCAGCCAATTCGGGAGGTGACTGTATGATGGGTGCGCTTTAACAACGTAGTCCTCATCCCCACGTCTTCACGAGGGTTTTTTGTCTGAAACGAGGCCAAAGGAAAAGCGAGGTAAGAAATGAAAAGTGTTGCAGCGCGGCGATGACAATGATACCTTCAGGGACATGGTCCAGCGCTGTGAGCCGATTGCTGTGAGTCGTTTTGGTCGCTTCTTTCCACACGTCACCTGACCGATGACAAGATGTTCCTCGGGGAGGTCAGCATACATACAGGTCAAAGGCACAACTGGGGATGCTCCTATTTGATTCCGAAATCGATCATCCGTGAGTGAGATTGCCCGATCCCGATCACACGTATCCTACAAGCAACGCTGGCTTGTCACAGACTGTGCAGTCCGTCGTACAGTAATCTCTGAAAAAGTCGGCAAGCCCGCAAGTTTGAGACCCCAGATGTAATTTTATTTACCGAGCAGATCTCCCTAGACTGAACATAGACCAGCCATGGACTTTATGCCACCCACTTGTGACAAAATCGGGTTCCAAACTAACAGCATTGCTTGTTTGTTTTAATGGAGACCTATTACTCTAATTTGCAGGCCATTGTGTTGAGTTCTGGACTCCTATAGAGCAGCTACACACAATAACCCGAACAGAAAGCTTTCCAGATCTTCCAGGCTCTCTGCCTCTTCCTGCAGTTTTTCATTGCATTTCCTGCCTCCTGCCCAAACAATCCCACCCCCAGTCCTCGTCCAGGTAAGCCTCCCACCGAACCCCTCTGCTGTGATTGGTCACTCCCGGGGACTTCCGGACAGCTGCCAAAACCCTTTTTGCCCACAAAATAAACCCAGGATTGCTCTTGTGACTCTTCAACAAGGCCGAGTATCGTTGGAAGGGCGTCGCATACCGATCGACTTACGCCAATAAAAACGGAGCAATATTGATGGGCGGCCGATCGATCAGAGCATCCCTAGTTACAAGAAGGTTCAAGTACCTGAGATGTGAATGTTCTCATTGGTTCTGGCTTTGAGTGACTGCTTGCTCGTCTTGGCGTGGCCTCTCAGGGGGGCGGGGCCAGCCTTGATGTCCACATCCACCTTCACTCGGCGATGACGTCGAGACTTGAACACCTGACCAGGGTTTGTTTTTAAATTAAAGACATTTACATTCAACATAAAAACTAAATTCCTTTCGGAGGCGGCGGGGAACAAACCGCTGCGGCTTTTCTGTACGCTTTAGACTTGATGGAGGTCAGAAGTTCAGCTCTTCTGGAGCACTGAAGAGAAGAGATAAGATAAGATAAGATATGATATGCCTTTATTCGTCCCTCAGTGGGGAAAGTTGCATTTCACAGCAGCAAGAGAACAGAATCAGTTAAGCAGTACAAAAATACAAAAAATACACAATATAAAAATAAACAATATAAACAACCCAAGTATTAACAAATCAACAATTTTACTCAGAGTTATATGCAAATACAGTTTGCAGATAATATGAAGTATGAAATGAAATATATGACCAGTCTATACGCTATGAGATCTTGCTCGTGAGTTAATATGAGGCATTATATGTAGAAATACTTCACTTAGAACTTAGTATATTGCACTTAGAGCCTTAATATTGCACATGAACACAACACAAGTCAAATACTCCGCGAGACCTGACGCATTGGTACAGTGGAACCTCGGTTTTGGTCATTAAACAGTTCCAAAAGGTCTGACAAAAACTGAATCGAAATTTTAACACGAATTTGAGAGAATTATTATAATTTTACATGTACAAAACAAAGCATAATACAAACAAAATTGATAAATGAACATTAACTTGACTATCTGTTCATGTGTCTCCCTTAAAGCCTTCCCCGTGCAACCCATGTTAATTAAGAAACGATCCTATTGTAGCAGACACTTCCGTCATACAAATGTATATAATATGCAGTGCGATGCCATTAAAAATAGCAGTTGTGTTGCTCACCTCTGCCTGTGAAGATGCTCCATCCCTGACGACCTCTTCGTCACTCTCATCCTGCCAAAACATGCTAGCATTGAGCGTCATCCAAGAACATGATGTTGCTGGCATGAAAGAACCTGTTTCTTCCTCTTCTGCCACAAGTGGAAGGTCATGACGGGTCCTCTGAGCTGCGGGATGAGATTTTTACGGATCAAGTTGATTCCCAAGTTGGCCTGCTGCTCTTCAGAGTACATGGACGTCTTGATCTTCCCGTAGAGATCATGGACGTTGGACAGCTCCTGCAAAGACACCACAGCGACGTCACGCGTCTACCTCATTAGCATGACCAAGCGTAGACCTTTGCCTTGCGCCCACCTCCAGGAGCTCGTTGTCGATGAGCTCTTGTGGGCCGCACGCTCGCGCCACAAACTTGTTATACAGCTGCGACTTTTCCTCCACTTTGATCTTGTTAAAAGTCAGCTGCAGAAGCACAAACATCATCGACTTGTCAGAACAGAGGACATCAGCTCACAGCAGAAGAACTGGATGAGGACGCTAACCAAGGTGGGCATGGCGGTGAAGTAGAAAGCTTTTTGGAACATGAGCTGGTGAAGGATGAAAACGGTGTCGAAATGCTGAGCTCCTACGGCGTCCTTCTCAAAGGTCTGAATGTCCACCCAGTCCTTCAGCGAAATACGGATCTGCAGCCACACACATGGTCACTTAACATCACATTCTTGTCCTTAACTTTCCGTCTTCCTCACGCTGACCCCGACGCGCGGCGAGGCTGTCTGGCATTGGAAGAGACAGTACAGCAGGTAAAGTCCTCCCACTCGGATCTGGAAGCTGAAAGGTGGGAAAAAGTAGACGTAGGCTGTGTCCAACACCAGACGACTGAAGGCTCGCTTCTCACGACCCAAAGTACCACTGAAACACAACAATAAAATGACAGTACATCTTAAACCGGGAACAGTATTTCATATTTGTATTATGTGTGTATAATCCATAATACCATCCGATGATAAATGTAAATGTGTAAGTAGTTGACAGACAAATATTCCTGTTTTAAATTGTACAAAGTTTCCCCTCTGAGTGTAAACTTACTAGAATATCTGCTCAAATTTCATTTCCCTCCAGATTTTGGAGAAAATCTCAAAGCGGACTGACTCCAATTGTTGGAAGCGACGAAGCAGCTCCTCGCAGTCACACTTGACTTGTTTGCTGTAGGAATTCATCTTCACCGGGGCTTCGAAAGTCCAGAAAGCTTTTAAAAGTAACGTCAAAGTATCAACATTCGCTAACCGCAGCTACATGTTCATTTATGTGAACGTGAAATCATTTCCTGGTACAGCGTTTGTGCGGTTAAATCGGGCTTCACGATGTAAACACATGCGGCTGTCCCTTTCTGTGACGTCATCAACATGCGCATAACATTGGCGACAATTTGAAGCGGTTGTTTGTTTAATCATTGCAAAAAAACATTCTACTTAGTTTTTTTTCTACACAATTATTTTCATCATTGTGTTCGGTTTTCTTTTCCGAAGACAAAAAACAAAAGTTATCTGGATTAATGAGTGATATTCGAATACACATGCAGTAACACGTTCGAACAAAGAGGGCAGTAGTGAATCGAGGTGGTTGATTGGCTTCCAGATTCCCCACAAAGAATTAGAAGAATTCCACACTCCTGTTCAGAAGATGGCGGTAACGCGCACCTAAAAGCTGCTTGCCACCCGTCAATCAATAATAAAAGGCGAAGAAGAAGAATTACGAGGCGGAAGTAAACAATGTTTGGCTGACGTGGAGCTGAACTATTGACTTGACTGACAGGCTCGACGGTCATTTATTTAACAATTACTTGACATTTTATCCCATTAAATACAACAAATTAACGCATAAAGTCGAAAGGTCGCTTCTGTCGTCGAACGACGCCTCTCATCACATTAAAATGGCGACAGCAGCGGATGCCAGTCCGTCGTTCGCAGGGCTGTCTGATATCTCCATCCCGGAGGATACCCCCGTCGAAGGAGACATCACCGTCCCCGTGGACTCCTCCAGGCGGGAGGACGACGAGTTCTCGACGTTGGACGAGCCGGTGAAGGAGACCATCCTGCGGGATCTACGCGCGGTGGGCAAGAAGTTCGTTCACGTCCTGTACCCGAAGCAGAACTCGGAGCTGCTGCAGGACTGGGACCTGTGGGGGCCCCTGCTACTGTGCGTCACCCTGGCTCTGCTCCTGCAGGGCGGCGCGGCCAAGAACGGCAGCCAGGGTGGGCCACAGTTTGCCGAGGTACGGTCATTGTTGGGCTTTTATGGTTTAGTGTTGTTCCATTCGGTCTTCATGTCATCGTGGAAAAAGGTTGCACTTTTGTTGTCGGCAAACCATTTAAAATGTTTGTGGCTCTCCTACAGGTCTTTGTCATCATCTGGTTTGGTTCCATCATCATCACTCTTAACTCCAAGCTGCTGGGTGGGACCATCTCCTTCTTCCAGAGCCTGTGTGTGCTGGGGTACTGCATCATGCCCCTGACCGTTGCCATGGTCGTGTGCCGGCTGGTCCTGTTCAGCCTCACGGGCAAAGTGAGCTTTGCCGTGAGACTGGCGGTGGTCGTTGCGTCCTTTGGCTGGTCCACCTTCGCCTCCACTGCGTTCCTTGCCGGGAGCCAGCCTCCCAACCGCAAGGGGCTGGTCGTGTATCCGGTGTTCCTCTTCTACTTTGTGATCGGCTGGATGATCCTGACCTTCTCGCCATAACAATAGAACAGGAGTGGAACGTTACGTTGCGTGGAGCGAGCAATAATGAACTGAATGAACTGAATTAAGGACCTCCTCTGGGGCTTGATGCTCTCCATCATGTCAGAATGAAGTAGAAAAGTGGATTAGTAACTTCAAATGTATCCTGCGTCTTTAATAACTCTTCCTGGGGTGTGTGAAAAGCAGTTTGTGAACATCCGGTGAAAATGCACCGAGTACACAAACTCCAAATACTACTGGAACACGAGAGTTTCAGAAGAAAATGTGCTGCATTTCTCTACAAATACAGGGCATGTCAGATGCGATAAAATCTGCACTTAAATGATTTGGGCACTTGCGTTACACCAGCTAATATTCTGGAAACTTTAGTCAAAGTTTGTGTATAGAAGCAAAGTCACAAAATGCAATACATACTCATGTAAACATGAGGACTTATTAAGTTGACATCGGAAAAGTTGAGACAGAAGCTTGCTGAGCCGATTTATCATCGATGGTCAGCTCTTTTTTTCCCACTTTTACAAATATAACATGTCTTTGTTGAATTAAAATGTACTTATACAAATGACTTGGCTCCACTCGACGAGAAGCTCTCTGCGTTTTTGAACTTCTTCCGCGTATTGATGGGCTATCTTAGTAAAACTGAGCGAACTATATCCACATGTGAGTACAGCATTTTCGTTCGGACTTTACACAACTTCTGACTACTAATAATAATACAAAAGTACTGCCTTTTCACCTGTATGGCAGGTGGTGACAAGCACTTGCCCATCACACACGCCCCACCCTTTCCACACACAGCTGCAGATAACTGCTGGAGAAGAGCTTACGATGTTGGGTTGAAAAATCCTGAAATTTGGGTCACCACTTGTCATCGAGTTGTGATGGTGACGAACGACTCTATGAAACAAACAAACACTGGTGCAAAAAAACGGATTCCCTTGAGTATGACGTAATCAACGGAGGCCTGGCAAATACAAAATGAGTACATGGTAGCTATAATGAGTTTATTTCAGAAGTGTTGAATTTAGTTCATTCTGTTGGTATTTTTCCGTTAACACCAGCAGTAAACTGGAATGACTGCTATTACGCAGTCAACCAGAGGGGGCAGCAGTGAGCTGTTGTCGGTAGTTGACTTCTGGACTCCCCACGAGGAAGAATTCGGAGGCGGAAGTACGCAGTGTTCGGCTGCCTTGGATCTGAATTCAGACGAGACGGATAGGGTCTCTGGTCATCAATTTATAAATTACGGGACCTTTTTTTGCTATTAAATACAACAATAATATGTTTAAATCCACCGCAAAGCTTTTGTCGTTGATCCGACGTCTGTCACGAGATAAAATGGCGACATATGCGGAGGCCAGCCGGCTATGGTTTGATGTTTCTAATTCCGTTCTTTGTAGTATTACCGTTGCTGGGGTCCTATTTTATTAGTAATGTTCCTAAATTGTCTTGATATGTTTTGGCTGTTGTTGACGTCAATAAATTAAAATAAAACACTGGAGCGACCCTCTTAAGCTTTTGACGTTTTAATTGTACGAGAGCGACCGAGCGACTTTTGCGTGAAGGTAAAAACTTTAGGTCGTTGTGTAAAATAATGTTTTGGTTAGTCTGATAAGAACACTCGTAGAAGAGAAGGCAAAACGAAATGTAACAATTAAAAGTAGTGGGTAGAATGCATGCCCATATAGCTGGCAGGCATGCCCTCCACCAGGGAGCCGAGGAAGACCCCCCCGGGTGTTTATACGGTTGTAGGCGGGACGGTAGTCCGTAACGGCCACACACAACACAGGTGAGAAAACACACAAAAAAACTCCCACCAAAATTGATGACTCGAGGACCACCACAGCCAACACGCCAGAAGATTAGCGTTCGCCAGCCAGCATCGTCCACGCCGCTGAGCAGCGACTGACCCGAGGAGCAGATGTCGGAGCTGCCGCCCCTGCCTCCGGAGCTCTGGGTGTCCGTGTTCTGTTTCCTGAGCACAGAAGAGAAACACGCCGTCCGCTGCTGCTGCAGGGCCCTCAAGCAGCTGGTGGACCACCCGTACCTGTGGAGAAGACACACCGTGGTGCTGTCGGACCTCCGCCGCTACACGTTCGGCTTCTGGGACACTCTACGCCACCGCAAGCTGACCCGGGTAGCGGTGCGTCACCTGCGGCGGAAAGAATGGCGCCGGCTCGTCAAGTTCCTCCCGTCGCTCACCGCCATCGTGTTCGCGGATGGAGGACGGGTGTACAAGCAGAAGTACCTGGACCATCTACTGCAGTTTTCGGACATCAGGGATCTGGGTGTGCGGGATACCTCCTGGGGTGAGCCCATGCTGGGCCCCGGCCTGAGCGCCCACCTGAGGCATCAGCTGACGCACCTGAGCGTGTGCAACGTCCGCCTGACGTGCACCATCAGCTTCGTGAAGGCGGTGTCGGACCTGACCAACCTGCGGTTCCTGCTCTTCCATCAGCAGGGGGAAGGCTACGGCCTGGACAAGGTGCGGCCTGTTCCCCGCAAGGACTTCCACAACATGATGGTCCACCTCAAGAAGCTCACGCATCTCTCATGGGGGATGAGGGGGGAGCCGCGGGAACCTCTGCCCGACGACTACCTGAACCCCCCGGACCCGCAGCATCCAGGTAAGAACACACGAGTGAAGACCTCAAGACCTCGAGTCTAAGTAGAACCTCTTCCTCAGGATCCCAGTACGGCGGTCCGGCTCTGACCAGCCTGGAGCTGGTGGACTACCCGGAGACCATCCTACCCGAGACGGCCTTGAGGAGCCTGACGTCGCTCAGATCGCTGACGGTGCGCTACAGGTACATTCGAGATGGCGTGGATTGCCGCCTGGCCTCCTGGCTGAGTCCTCTCAAGCATCTGGAGACTCTCAGCATCGTTGGTGAGTTTTGGGGAATCTGACCTCTGCCAAGGAAGACGAGCATGAAGAGTAAAAGCAGGGATGTGGATGTTTTGTTCACGTAGCATAAATTGTATCATCACAATCACGTCCATGTCCTTCCACAGGTGGGAACTCCTTGGCCCTCTACACCACCACCATCCCTGCTAGCGTGACCAGGCTAACGCTGCGTGTGGCCATCACTCTCAAGGACTTGGACTCCATCGCTCCAAAAGTCCTGTCTCTGGAACATCTGGACATCGAGCAAAATCGCTCCAGCGGCAGCCTGTGTCGGCGCATCCCCATGCTGTTCCCTCAGCTCAGGACGCTGCGCATCAGGTGAGTCCGCGCCTCCTTACATTTAATGTGTTCCCATCACACGTTCTCTCACCTTGCAGGTTCTTCCGACGAGAACCGGAGAAAGACCTGCTGAGCCTCCACCGGCTGCGACACCTGGAGCGTCTGGAGCTGCTGGTGGAGCGCTCCTTCATCCTGAGGGACTACCTGAACGGACACCCGTGGCCCAGCCCCTGCGTCCAGGAGCTCATCAACCAGCTGCGAGAGCTGTCGGCCAACAGGATCACCGTCATCACGACCATGCGCCAGAGAAACCCCCTGAGGGAGTGCAACTGTGTTTGGGAGGGAGACCGATGATCACCAGGAGAACTTTCAACTTTTCCATTGATCAAAGAGCGACAGGACGTTTCCCATAGAATCATCTTGTCATGGCTGCTCCTCATATGTTTCATTTGGATGACATTTAATTGAACTTCATTTAGTTGGCGAGACGTTTGTGACCTGATAGATGAAGATGACTTAAGTCGTGACTTGTAGACGTTGCTTTTGCACTGCTGGCCAAAAAGGGACATTCACTGATAGGAACCAATGTTCATGTGTCAGCAACACTTTATTTACATGTCCTTAAAGGGCCATTAAAGATAACTTTCATTGGAATTATTTCGTATGGTGTCAATAATTCAACTAGGGCTGCAACTATTGAATATTTTAGTCATCGCATATTCAGATATTCATATTCATCTTTTTAAATTGATATTTAACATACGTCGGACCCACCGCTATTCATCCACCATGCTCACTGGGCCCATCTTGGGAGTATCGTGTTTAAAATGCTATTAATTAGCTTTACAGCTTGCTACACTATGGTGCTTTGTGGATACATGGATATGCTTTAGGACTCATTCATTTTCTACCGCTTATCCTCACGAGGATCGCTGGGGTGCTGTCTTCAGGCGAGAGGCGGGGGGGTCCACCCTGGACTGGTCGCCAGCCAATCCCAGGGCACATATAGACAAACAACCATTCACACTCACATTCATACCTATGGACAATTTGGAGTGGCTAATTAACCTAGCATGTTTTTGGAATGTGGGAGGAAACCGGAGTACCCGGAGAAAACCCACGCATGCACGGGGAGAACATGCAAACTCCACACAGAGATGGCTGAGGGTGGAATCGAACTCGGGTCCCCTAGCTGTGACGCCCACATTTTAATTATGTATTTATTTAGAAAAAAATCTGTTATTTTTGGTTATTTATTTTAACTCTTCAAAGCAAAAAAAAATTGAGGTACTCAACTTCTTCAAGGAATCATTTCACTCCTAGGTCGTGGGCCAAAATTGTGCATATTTAAGCAAATTGTACATATTTCCGGCCTAAATTAAGCACACAAAGGACTACAGTACAAGTACAGGGTCAGGCAAATTGATCTGACACATTTGTAGGTTAAATAAAAGGCAAATAAAGTAAAGCAACATGACTATAATGCCATTCTGTTTCATTATGTTTTAACATTTTTATCAGTTCCGGCGGTGCGAGGTCGACGGGTTGATTTTGGTTCCAATGCAGATCCAGCAGCTCTGATTGGTTGGTAACCCATAACTAGATGGGGTTTGGACCTGGTACGGGATCATGTCTACCAAGACTGAAGTGCAAACGGAACGCTCGTTGTGTTGCAGTACGAGATTCGTTTGTTGGGATAAACGTTTCCACGATGAAAGCGCCATGCTCACCGCTCCAATTCATGGCAGCGACTCCAAAATTAATTTTAAAAAATGGCATTATATGTACTTTTCGATAATAAAAACGCTTTTTTGTTTCTTTACTTTATTTGCCTTTTATTTAACCTACAAATGTGTCAGATCATTTGCCTGACCCCGTATAAGGCATTCAGAAATGCATTCAGATCGGTTGTGATGCGTAGGATGCTAACATGTCTATATAGTGTTTTTATGATGTCTAATACATCGGGTAATAGTGTAAAGATGACTACGGGGTAATATTTCATATCTGGAGGGCCTGGGCAGAACATATGGAGACCATGTGTCCTCGTCAGCTTGGTCCAATGGTACACAGAGTGTTACAATTTGGAGCTGAGGTGTCTAAAAGGGTTTCAAAAGGTCCCTTTAAGGTTTTAAGGAGGTTGTCTATGAAAGTTAATGCAAATATTTCATTTATTTAATCTTACTTTGTGAATATTGACGCACCACTGCCAGGTCTGGAACCGATTCGGGTTTTATCTTCACCAGAGGACAAACACCCAGGCCTCTCTTGGAGCCATAATTCTCCTTGAATTAACTCCACACACATCTCGGCTTTTCAGAAGTCCATCAGATGCGTGTAAGGCCCGTTGGTGTCCAGCTTCAGGACCTGTCTGTTCCCGTAGGTTCCGTGTTTGACTGTCACGTTATTGGACGAGACAGCCGCCGCCAGTTCCTGCTCACAAAGAGAAACAAAAGCGGCGTAGAGCCGCAGTCCGTCCTCTTTGCCGATGTTGTTGTGGTACTGCATGGCTTTGCCTTTGGCTTTGCCCCCCAGTGTGGCCTGAGGGACCACCAGCACGCTGCCGGGGAGCTCCAGCACCGACACCATCTTCCCGGAGTCTGACTCGCACAGCCGCAAGTTCAACAGCGTGGAAACTAAGCAAGACACAACAGACCACTTTGACACGGAATCCCCATGACGCAAACGTCGTGGAGATGTCACCCCCCCTTCTTGGGCAGGATGTCGTCTGTTGCTCCTTTGAAAAAACAGACGTAGATCACCATTCCTCTTTCGACATGCCAGCACAAACGTATAAATGTTATCGGCTTTATACTGATACTTATGTATTTGGTCATCGTTTTGTTTAACGTTTCTCACCTGAACCCATTGGGCCTCTGAATGCTCCCCGGCCGGGGTCACCTGCAGCCGGGCTTGCAGACACTGCTGGAGCACAGCGCGGGCCACCGGCATGGAACCGCAGCTTCTGTCACTCATTCCGGTCACAAACAAGGCTCGGTCGACGATTCGGAGACTGTCTTACTGACTATTCAAGAAAAACACACATAAAATACACGTTTTTAAACAAAGAAACGTCTTGCAAAAAAGTGAACTGTCGAAGGAGTCCCTTCACTTGGTTCACACTTCCTGGTTACGTCATCAGCAGCTCGTCTACATATGTAATTAATACTCAGAATTACTGCTAGCAATAATATTAACTGTTTTTAAAATGACCTTAATACATCCAAAACATTCTCACTTCACAAAACATCCACAACAATAAAAAAACACTTTTCGCTATCAACGCTGCGTCGTAATGCGCAATGTTGACGCGCCCCAAGTTAGCAATCGAGCAGCTTGTAGACTGCAAAGATGGCGCACTTCACATACAGCAGACTGTCTTGTTTAATGTACGTAAACAAATCCTCGGCTTTATGGAATCGACCGGAAATAAACCCCGCGTCGGCACTGGGGGGACAGTTTATACGCTTCCAGGTAAGTCATGCGTACATTTCCACGGACAGCGTTCACTTTGTGGCAGGCTAGCTTAGCAGTCGCTCCGGAAACCGGAAGTCGCCCGTGTGTACGTCCGTAACATGCATTAAAAGTCACGTACGTTTAAGACCAACATTGATTAATTAGTAAATTTAATATGAAATGCTTTCTATTGTACCTTCGTCCCGTTAAAATGTTTTGACATTTCTGAATATTAGCTTTTAATCAGAAAAAAAGCGGAAGTGACTGCTGTTTTTGACCGAACTTGACAACCGGACCGCATTACAACACAAGTTGACGTAGAGTTCCACTATTATGACGTGTTTTGACTTTATTTGATCTGATGTCGTTGTTGGCCAGAGGTCTGTGGACGGCAAGGCCTTACAAGAAAGACAGAAGCAGCAGATGGCCCGAGGTCTTCCCAAGCAGAAGCCCATCTCGGGGGTCAAGCAGGTTGTTGTGGTTGCTTCCGGGAAAGGCGGCGTGGGCAAGTCCACCACGGCAGGTAGCAGCTTCCTGGTGGGGAACGGACATCTTAAATAGTTTGTTGAGTTGACATGTATTTAATTGTGTCTGTGCAGTGAACCTGGCACTGGGATTGATGGCCAATGATCCGGTAAGGAATATTCCCAGATGGCTTCTTCACTTTTCTTTTTTAATCCCGCTTCTTCCTGTCAGTCGAAGACGGTCGGTCTGCTGGATGCTGACGTGTACGGCCCGTCCATTCCTAAACTGATGAACCTGAAAGGCAACCCGGAACTGACGGACAGTACGTTTCCCTGCTAGGCTGTGACATCTCCAATACGTCCTCATTCAAACGTCTCAGAAGTCGGCCATTTTCTTCCAGGCAATCGGATGCTGCCGCTGACCAACTACGGAATACCTTGGTGAGTCCTAACATCCACTTCCAGAGCCGTGAGCGCTAACCTCCACCGCGTGTCCTCAGCATGTCCATGGGCTTCCTGGTGGAGGACGTGGCCCCCATCGTGTGGCGGGGCCTCATGGTGATGCAGGCCATCGACAGACTGCTCAGACAGGTTCCAATCCCCATATTTCCCTCCTGCTTTTTCACGGCGCGCTGCTGGACTGAGTGTGTTCAAGTGTGTGTGCGTGTGAAGGTGGAGTGGGGCTCCTTGGACTTCCTGGTCATCGACATGCCGCCTGGGACAGGTGACGTCCAGCTGTCAATCTCCCAGAACATCCCAGTCGCAGGTGAATGTGCGTGTCGGCACGTCCGTCCGAGGCTTGACGTGTTCCCAGCCTGAGGGGGGGTAAACGCTTTAAGAGGCGGGGCTTGGGACTTCCGAGCTGTGAAGTACCTGAGTGGTTGTCCATGTGCAGGTGCGGTCATCGTGTCCACGCCGCAGGACATCGCTCTGCTGGACGCTCGTCGAGGAGCTGAGATGTTCAAGAAAGTTCACGTCCCGGTCAGCACCGAGTTCATTCCTCTCAAACGCACTTCTGCCACCTTGTGGCCGTTTTTATGGCTTAAAAATACTGTAAAAGTGACATCCGTTAGGACCGAGAACCTTTTGGTACTGAAAGAATTCTTGCGTTGTGTCTTTGTGGCTGAAGGTTCTTGGTCTGGTGCAGAACATGAGCGTCTTCCAGTGCCCCAAATGCAACCATCAGACTCACATCTTCGGATCGGATGGCGCCCGGCAGCTGGCAGACACGCTGGGAGTCAAACTATTAGGTGAGACACCTTGAAATATCTGGAGGGATGCCCCTGTCCTAAGGTATTACACAACGTAACATTTTGGATGTCTCTACCCACTTGGGTCACTTGGGTCTGAGGACGAGGGGGCTTAGCCCCCTGGAGATGCACAGGATATGAATGAATGTAATAGACATTCAAGAAAATCCAAAAACCAAATAAGGAAGAAGAAGCGGGATATAAGTTTCCCACTTTTGGACAGATTTAGTAGAGATACTCAATTGTTTAAGGCCACCATTAAATGTACACACGTACACAAAATATCAAATGATTTAGGGTCACCATTAAATTAAAACAATTAATAACAAAAAATCAATAAGAAATAGCAAATTATTTAGTGTCACCATCAAATAATTTTTTTTTTTAAAAATCAGTAAAAAATATCAAATGATTTAGGGTCACCATCAAATAAAAAAAAATAAAATAAAAAAAATCAATTAAAAATATCTAATTATTTAGGGTCACCATCAAATTTAAAAAAAAATATTACAAAAATAAATAAAAAATATCAAATTATTTAAAGTCACCATCAAATTAAAAAAATAATTTTAAATCAATTAAAAATATCAAATTATTTATGGTCACCATCAAATTAAAAAAAATAATTTAAAAAAATCAATAAAAAAATATCAAATTATTTAGAGTCACCATCAAATTGTTTCAGGGGGTCTGAAGCCCCCCTGAAATAGGCCTAATGACGCCACTGTCTCTACCTTAGGAGACATCCCTCTTCACATGAACATCAGAGAGATGTCAGACAGAGGACAGCCGGTGGTCATCTCGTCTCCCAGCAGCCCTGAGGTCCAACTTATCACATTTCCTTCTTGGTGTGATGATTAGAGGCTGTGAGGACTAACTCTTTGATTGCTGTGTGTGTCTGTGTGTGTGTGTGTGTGTGTGCAGGCGGAGGCGTACAGGAAGGTGGCATCTGCCGTCGTCCAAAGACTGACGGAGGTCAACACTTGACAGGAAGTCAGCCTGGCAGACTTCTGAGACTGAAATAAGCACTGATTCTTTCCTGCGTTCGTTCCACTGAAAAACATTCTGTCAGTATTGTCATATTTAATAAAGTTATTTATCAAAGTGTTTGGTCTGTTGTGTTTTCTGCTGACAGTTCCCATGTTGTCACCAGTAGGCCAAATAATTAAGCCTCATTTCTAACGATTTCTAACAGATTTTATTGTTACATTTATCATTCGTCTAGTGTTGGTTGTGTAGTGGTTAGCATTGCTGCCTTCCCAGCAGTTGACCCTAGGGTCGATTCCCCTCCAACGCACGCTTTTTTTGAGAAGGATAGTCCGAGGAAAAAAGTTAGATTCTCCAGACGGCATCGGAGGAGGTCGCAGTTACATCAGCAAACACTAGAGGTCGCCAACGGACTCCAGTTGGCTTCTATGGCGGCGGCCCGCATCTCTGAGGGGAAATTCAATATCCGGTTATAAAAGAGTACATCACAGACCTTAAGACACGTACATTGTACGTTCAATAATAAGATTGCTTCAATCAAATTAAGACCTTACGAAAAATGCAACGCCATCAAGTCTTAGCTTCCTGCATTCACACGTCAGGCGCCAGCATTTATCCAAGAAAGCCACAGATCCATAGCTGTCTGGCAGCATTGGGGGAAGTTATGTCCAGCAGGGAGTGTCAACCTGTGGGTGGCGACCTTAAACGTGATTTGTGGGTCTTTTTCTGTACAAAAACAAACAAAAAAAATCATACAAAAATGATCCTGCGCTTTAACTCACCACTGGTCACCACTGAAGCATACATTTCACTTATGCATCTTATAGTAGGTCACTGTGGTGCGTTCAAAGACCATCTAATGAAGTGTATAATGTAACGATTTCATAAATGAAACGAAGATGAGAAAATGTAAATATTATGCACTTTCTGATCAGGGAATATGCTTCCGTGTTATACTGGGGAGACTGGAGTGTGGAGGTCTAAGTTCCATAATAAAGGTACTGTAATTCCCGGTGTATTAACTGCTACTTTTGTCTTTTCTTTAAACTTTGACCCTGTGGATCAATATCACAACCTGACTCATGGTGTCATTTTACAAAAAAAAACAACAAGGCTAAAGTCATCACACAGCAACTTAACACTCAAAAAGGATACCTAAGAAATATAAAAACATGAAAAAAAATTCTTTACAACTTTTCCCATAATGCATTGTATTTGAGCAAAGCATTCATGGGTGCTGCAATGACATCAGCCTCCACTGGTGGACAGAAGCAGCATTGCAGCGCCATCCATCCAGTCTTCCAATGCTTGCTCAGACGTTATGCATATAATACTAGCAGGGTCATGGTTTCTGTGCGCTGTTACAAAGAGATCTGGGAGGAGAAGAGGAAGTTATCTTATATATCTTATATATAAATGACAGAATGAAATCCCGTTCAACCTGTCTCTCCCTCCCTTGCAACGCCCCCTCCAGTGTGCAAGTCAACCACAGGGATAAAAGTAAGGAGTTGAATTTTTGATGACTGTATTTCCTATGCCTTTGGTGTGTTCTACGTGTAGCGTGAGCGACTTAGCTCTTGGACTTAGAGTTGTGACGTACGCTGACACCACAGACGCTTAGTTTTGACACTGGATGCCCTTTCTGACACAACCCTGGCTGGGAATCCAACCCCTGCCCTTTGCCATCAAAGGCAGAAGCACGTGCCATTAAAGCCACAGGGATCTTCTTTTGTATAAATAAAATATCTATAAAACATATCTAAGTCCGCCCTAACACAAGTGGTAGGCACAAACAGGACCTCTTACGCTACGAGCTGGCTCCTATCTGAAGTTCATATTTTCACCATGAGGTCATCCTCCAGCATCCAAAAATAAAAAACACATTAAAATGATTGCGCTGCTTTCAATCTTCTGCCAAATGAGAGTCGTACATGAATAATACAAAACGCAAATGTATTATTGAATCAGGCTAGGCTCAGACTTTTCTGCAACTTGAGACACAAAACCGCAAAGTGGGACAAACGTAGACGTGCTCTCATGCCACTGGATGGGATTGATGGCTTCTGAAGGGAGCCAGATCTTCCTTGCAAAGAGTCGTTCAAATGACAGCGGAATCTCGGCTAGCGTCGGTTAAAGTCAAAAATGTACACCAAAATCTCATCTGCATACAAATTCAAACCTTTCCCATAATGCATTGTGTTTGAGCAAAGCATTCATTGGCGCCTGCCAGGGTGCTGCAATGACGTCAGCCTCCCTCGGAGCTCTGGGCTACTCTGACTCCCTCTGGTGGACAAAGGCAGCAACGCAGCGTCATCCACGCAGTTACACCGCTGATGGGTGTATGATGTCATACAACTTCAGGTGGTAAAATCCAAACTGTCCCTTGAAGGCAGCGTGGGCAGTTTGTCATCATTTAAATGAGCTGTTCAAAAGACCAACATCACATCTCCCCGTCTGAAAACGCAAACTGGCATTTTAAAAGACACGTACGAGCCTGGCGTCCTTGCAACCTGGTTGTTTGTCTTCCCTTTGAATCACGCTTGCTGTGCAATCAGTGCACTTGGAAAAAGCACAAGGACGGACGGAATTGAACACCAACCTTCCTTCATCTCATTTCTCATCACTGTGTGCTCTGCCGCTTCACAACAAAGATGATGTTTGTTCACAGATGGCGTCTCCTTTTGTCCCGTGTGTGTTTCCATAGATGCCACTGTGTGTACGTGTGTGTGTGTGTACATGTGTGTACATGTGTGTACATGTGTGTACATGTGTGTGTGTGTGTGTGTGTCAGGGTTGATGATTCCCGCCTGAGGCCACACAACCACACCAGTGTGTCCGAGTGAATAATTGATGGCAACAATCCCTCTCTTCTCCGATTAATAAACATAGCGCTTATTAGCGTTGTGCTAAAGCTAATCTGCCACTTTGTATCCGGATTATCCTGCTTGCGGTTCTGTCGGTCCTGACTCAACGGGAACATTAAAGGGGACCCATTTTTCAGCCTTTTGTATTGACTTGTGGACTCCTATAGAGCAGCTACACACAATAACCAGCACCAAAGCTTTATAGATCTTCCGGAATCTGCACCTATTCATCTGTATTTCTTTGGGGCTGTTTTAATGTATTCCAGCCACTCCGCTGTGGTTGGTCAACACTCCCGCCCGCATAGAAACACTTCCTGTTTGTGCGGGCCAACTTTACACGAGTTGATAAACGGTATAGAAGTTGATAATAAAATGTCAGCTTTCAGAGGGCGGAGCCACCTGCTGCAAGCTGGTGATCAGGCCTTGATCTGCCCCTAGTACACTCTTAGTACCCTTAGGCCCTTAGGACACGTCTTTGGTCTAGCTCAGGGGTGTCCAAAGGAAGGATGCAAGGACACATGCAGGTATGCTAAAAAGTTATATATTGTAGAAAAAACTGCATCTCAGCTTTGTGGCATCTTTGCTCTTTTTTCACAATTTTTACTGTTTTTTTCTTCAAAAATTCTCAAATAATTTTTTATATCCAAGGACCGCTCTTTCGGGTTCCGCTTTTTCGTGGAATTCCTTTAATGCTTCTTTTTTATTATTATTACAAAGTATGAATGTAAAGGTCAAACTTGGCCCTTTAAGAAGAAATGCATTGTGGGAAGTATAGTTTCTCTCTCACCATCTCTCTTCAATGGCAGTCTGCTTTGCGTCCTGATTGGCTGTAGACCATTGTCACTCAATCTCCTTCTTGCTGCCCTGCAGACGGCGTGTCTCGCTAGCTTGCTAGCTTGCTAGCTTGCTAGCTTGGAAAGTAGCAATATGTTTTAACAGGGATGTAAAAACGCTACAGCACAGCGGAACGGCGCCAGGACCAAAAGGCAGGAGGAGTTTACAGGAGTGAAATAAGTGTGAGTCACTTCATAATTTGGTGTTGATCACTCTCTAAACTATTTTGAGAGTGTCCGTCTGAGAAAAGTATATAAAGTGTACGAGGTGAGGAGTTTTACTGTATATAATAATTGCACACAAATACACTTGAATTTGATTTATTGTGGCCAATTTTGGGAACCGACCCCCGCAATAAACATGGGAACACTGTATTCCATTTGAGGCAGGAATTGAACTGTTGGTAGTAACTCCAATCTTTCATTCCCTGCTCTGTCCATCCTATTTACTACAGTATACAATATATACAATACATTGTATGTACTTTATTTACGTATATAATATATATGTAATATATATGGAGACATGATGAACAAAGTTTGAACCTGTGACGAGGAGATACAACATCCCAGACAATGGCTCATTGTGTGTGTACGTGTGTACGTGTGTATGTGTGTATGTGTGTACGTGTGTATGTGTGTACGTGTGTACGTGTGTACGTGTGTATGTGTGTATGTGTGTATGTGTGTACGTGTGTGTTTGTATGTGTGCGTAAGATGAAAGGGATGCAGACTGGCCCGGGGCTCCAATTAGAAGCCCAGCGAGGTTGCCATGGCGATATAGGTGAAATCCAGTACTTTATGAAATATTCCTGAGTGTTTGGTGTTGATTTTGAAAGCGCTGCGTGTTTGTTGTGCCTGCAGACGCTGACTAATTTCTAAAGGTTCATGATGTCATAGCATTGGCCCCGCCCCTTTATGATGTCACGGAGACCAAAGAAGACAAATGGCTCGGAAAAGGAATCAGTGAAAAAGCAGGACAACGTAACAGCCAGCATGCAGCAATACAATGTTGAATATGTATGTATGAATATATGTCATATCGCTAATGTTGCCTTATCATAAAAGCATGATCACAGGTGCCAGAGTGCGTGGAGGCCAACCTTTGACCTCGGGGGAAGACAAAGAGAGCTTCTGTTGTCCTGATCAGAGCGTAGCTGATGAAAATCCCTCATTTGACTTTGCTGCCTGCTTTTGCATATCATCGCAGGGCGGACAGGAAGTCAGCTGTGAGGCGGCGCTCAGAAAAACCGTGAAGGGCACACTGACACGTTTTGTACTTTAAAGTTATCCATTGAGGGTCACGATAAATCAGGGGTGGGCAAACTACAGCCTGGGGGCCACATGCGGCCCACCAAGCGTTTGAATCCGGCCCGCCAGATGGCTTTGAAGTGAAAAAAGGGACATGAAAAAAAAAAAAAAATACAATAAATATAGAGGGTGGTCGAGTGGTTAGTAGGTAGACCTCACAGCTAGGAGACCAGGGTTCAATTCCACCCTCGGCCATCTCTGTGTGGAGTTAGCATGTTCTCCCGTGCATGCGTGGGTTTTCTCCGGGTACTCCGGTTTCCTCCCACATTCCAAAAACATGCTAGGTTAATTAGTCACTCCAAATTGTCCATAGGTATGAGCTCTGACAAAGTGTGTCCGACAATGAGTGCTCTTCGTCAGTCACCAGTCCAGTCGCCTGAAAACAGCTGGGATAGGCTCCAGCACCCCTGCAACCCTTGTGAGGATAAGCGGTAGAAAATGAATGAATGAATGAAAATAAATATCAATTAAAAAAATACAATTAGACAAAGAATTCAAGGAATTAATTATTATTAATTATAAGCATAAAATAGTTTGCCCACCCCTGTGATAAATGAATAAAGTATTTGGAGTGCTAACTGAAAAGTATTTAGGATCTACTAGCTGGAGACCCGCTGGTGCCCGATGAAGAGCACTCATTGTCGGACACACTTTGTCAGAGCTCAGAAGCCGGACGTGAAGGTGCCGCATGGACGCACAGCGTACCCAAAATGAATCCACCTTTCCCAGCAAGAACACTTTCACGTTTATGTTCACAAAAACGCCGTTGGCAGATGAAAATATTTATTCTAGCTGGGAATCACCAAATATAATAACTTCAGACAGCCCGCAGACCGCACTTTGGACATCCCTGACTTAATCTGAATATTGCTTCCAAAGACGTCCATGAGGGTGATCCAGGCATCTACGTTCCCAGCTTGGGATTGTTGTATAAAAATACTCAGACCACTTCCTGCCTGGGCCCGCTGGGGTTGGCACGCCGTCCCGGCTGAGGGGGACACAATAGAGTGGCCGACCTTCAGCAGACCTTCATGCTGGACCATAATACAAGACTCATTTAGGCTGCTTTCATCTGAGCGGGACAGCTTTAGTCTTAACCGTCCCCAAAAGGCGAGCAGATGAAGTCCAGCTACTAGTCTAAGGAGCTCCAATGACATTTGAGACACACGTTCAGCATGTTGGAAATGAACTATAAACCTTACTGTTGTTGACACCAGAAGGTATTAAAAGCGCCTTGAATTAAGACGACTCGACTCGAAGAGACGCGTCACTTCCTGACATGAAGGCAGTCGCCGCCTGGGAAGGAACGGCATCTTGACTTGGGAGCGGCAGGAAGCGAGGACAGGCCGTCCGTCTCCGCTCTCACACCCTCCAGCTTTACTTTCACAGAGTGGCTTTAAGGAGATTTACAGCAGGAAAAAAGCTCACATAAGCCCTTGGGTGTCACTTTGGAATGATGCGCCGGAGAGAGGATGGGAGACTCGGAGTGCAAACATTCCATCACAGTGTGTTGTTTACGTTGTCTGCTGATGGCGATGTTGTGCATCATCACCACGTGTCCTTCATTATGTCGCAATCACAGCAAGTCAATGCTATCATGTACTTATTAATGTACTTGGCTGCTGTCTGATATTTACTTTTTTTCCACAGCGTTCCTTTTCTGGTTTCAAAATGTGACCAGGGTTTATTTACAGGCTGGAAGTAAGTATTCAAAAACTAACTTACGTTATAAATAAAAGCTTGAAGGTATCCTTCCTTCCTTTTTCTCATAAATGTACAACTTCATTCTCGCTGTACTACAACTTTTTTTCCTCATAAATTTCAGAATTTTTCTCATGAATTTACAACTTCATTTTGTCATATTACAGCTTTTTTTCTCGTAAATGTACACCTATTTTTGGTTACTTTATTCTCCTAAATTTACGATTTTATTTTCAACTTTTTTCTCCTGAGTTTACAACTTTATTCCTCTAAATTTACCACTTTATTTTCAACTTTTTTCTCCTAAGTTTACAACTTTATTCCCTGAAATGAATTTATTCTGTATGTGTTTTTTGTAAATGCACAAGTTTTTTCTTACCTTATCTTTCTAACATTATTCTTATTTTTTGTAACTTTATGACTTAATATTTCACCTCTTGTAAATTTACAACTCCATTGTAAAAAATGTACAACTTTATTCTCGCACAATTATGACTTTTTTCACAAATCTCCCAAATTTTAGAGGTCTTGTTATATTATAATAATATATAAACAAAAGTTTATAACAAGGAAGATTTCCTTCCTTCTTGAAGAGCTATGCTCTATTTTCCCTCTGACACATACTATGACACAATGATACTGTATGTAATACTACGACTTTATTCTCACAAATGTACGATTTTATACAAAAAATTACAACTTCATTCTCAAAAATTTACCACTATATTCTGGCAAAATTATCACTTTTTTTCTTGTAAATTTCCAACTTTATTTTCAAAATTATGTTGCCAGAAGCAAGACGAATGTTTTCCTTCATTCCTGAAGAGCAATGTCCTACAACATTCTTCTCATGAATTTTGGACTTTATTCTCGTAATAATTTTAATTTTCTTTCAATGTGGGCCCAATACTTAAAATACAAGGTTATGAACAGTTTATTTATTTTTCATGGTGTTTTTTGTCTGGAACAGACGAATCGGATTTACTGTACATTATTTCCTATGGGAAAAATCCCCTCGGTTTTTGAGCATCAATAAAAAGCTTGGTGAGAAATTGACATTGACAAATGAAAACATCAAAGATAACAATCAATCAGTCACCCTTGCTCGGGAAATCCATGCCAAATATGACCTGGTGGGGTTGGGATAATTGTGACGGTGAAGGAGCAGCAGCCCAGAATGTCAAGAGGGAAACCGGGTCATGATGTCGAGGGAGTTGGGAGCACAGTCTGCTCTTTTTTACTGTTGTGGATTGAGATCTTGCGGTGCCCGTGGGGGGTGGGGGTGGGGGTGGGGTGGTTGGGGGGGGGGTGGATTGACATATATGTCTTGTGCTTGACATAAGACTCACAAATACCTCACATATCCAATCACAAACCGGCTGTCGGTGGAATATTTATGATGAATAGAGAAGATAGTCTGCCATTGTTGGTGGTTAAAGGGAGCATGTTCGTCCTCGTTTGGCTGAGTGGAGACTTCCGGAGCTGGAATGCTCACCGAGAAGGAATATTGTACACAAGGGAACCAATTGGCCCCCGAAGTCATTATTGATCGTGGCGCTAAGAAGTGAAATATAGATGAAGGTGTAGCCTCCTTCTAGTGTCCATTGGTGTCTCACAGCAGGATGCAAGGCATCGACAACACATCCCTCGCATATTTGTTGGCTTTGATGACTTCCTGTTGGTTTGTGTCGGCTGAGCATGGCTGTGTGTTGTATGTCAGCGTATTCATTCATTCATTATCTCTCCAAATTGCTGCCATCTACTGTATATCCTCGCATGCAGATCAACCTTCTATTCCCCTCTGATGCTGGTCTTAATGCTGTTATCATGTTTAGCTTAGTTTGGGATGATTATTCCACCCAAGCAGCTCATCCTTCCATTCCCTGATGAGCAAATCCAGGCACATTTTACATAATTACACAATTCCCAGGGCGGTGGAGAGGGTGGGAGCGGGGGGGGGGGGGGGGGTAAATCATACCAAACGTAATTACATCACAGGAGTGCGGAAGTGTGTGGGAAGGGCTGTTCATTTATGTTGGGGTGATTTATTGGTCAAACACTCGGCCAATGAAGAGGATTATCCACATCAATCAGTCAACCATTCCTGTCATTGTCGTCACAGATGAAGCTTATGTATTTTCTGTGCTGCGTCACGGCAAAACATTTGATGTTTTTATATCAATTTAGGCTGCACGGTGGTCGAGTGGTTAGCGCGCAGACCTCACAGCTAGGAGACCAGGGTCTCCATGTTCTCTATCCCTCCCTCACAAAAGCCCAAAATATTTGTGTCAAAGTTAAAATTATGCTTGAAATGTATGTTTTTGCAATTTGTTAGTCAGGAACTGATATTTTCCTGGAACGTACTTGTTTTCTACTACGGATGACTATGGAACTGAATTGTTTTTTTTTGCATAAAACACAATATTCTGTGAAATAAAAAATAAAAAATAAATAAAAGGTTTCTCACAAGGCTGCACGGCGAACGAGTGGTTAGCATGCACAGGCCTCACAGCTAGGAGACCCTAGTTCAATCCCACCCTCGGCCATCTCTGTGTGGAGTTTGCATGTTCTCCCCGTGCATGCGTGGCTTTTCTCCGGGTACTCCGGTTTCCTCCCACATTCCAAAAACATGCTAGGTTAATTAGCCACTCCAAATTGTCCATAGGTATGAATGTGAGTGTGAATGGTTGTTTGTCTATATGTGCCCTGGGATTGGCTGGCCACCAGTACAGAGTAGACCCCGCCTCTCAGCTGGGATAGGCTCCAGCACACCTGTAAATAATGAATATCACTTTAAGAGAGGGTTGCATACTGTAATAATTTGGACACAGTTATACATTAAATATGCTAAAAGTAAGTAAGAAGTAAAAATATGTTAATTATACAGTGTCAGAGGTATTTGCTTTATGACGTAGGATTTTAAAGTGCTGAAATGTAATTGTTCTTTTCTGGTCAATGAAGACAGGTGAAGAAAAGAGAGAGAGGAGTGAATGGAATGGTGGGGCGACACCCAGTGTGTGTATGGTGAAGAGAGAGAGAGAGAGAGAGAGAGAGAGAGAGAGAGAGAGAGAGAGAGAGAGAGCGAGAGAGAGGGGGGGAGAGAGAGAGAGAGAGAGAGAGAGAGAGAGCGAGAGAGAGAGAGAGAGAGAGGGGGCGAGCGAGAGACAGAGAGAGAGAGCGAGAGAGAGACAGAGAGAGAGAGAGAGAGAGAGAGAGAGAGAGAGAGAGAGAGAGAGAGAGAGAGAGAGAGCGAGAGAGAGAGGGGGCGAGCGAGAGAGAGTCGCCATTACTGGCTGCTTGTACGCAGAGCAACACATTCCTCTCCCGGAGCACCAAAACACAACCTTAGTCGTCACATCGCGGCAGACGTCACCTTCACTCGGACCGAGCAGCCTCCGGGACACCACAGGACTTGTATGGTGGATGTTGCCAAGGACTTTTCTGCGTTTTTCATGAGGGACTGCCCGCTGCTCTTCTCCGCGGTATGTGGACGTGGGAGCGACCATGTTCCTCCTAGGTGGGTACTGGAATGTCTCTGGGCTGGATTAGGACTTCGTTAGCTCGGCTAGCTCCACGACTCCGTTGGGGGGGAGGACACGCCTGCCCCGCGGGGCACCCCGGGTCGGAATAAACTGACATAAGAGCCCGCATCCTGAATTGGAGCGGGTCCAGGTTGCGTTTGTACCCCGCGGCAGGCTGGCTGAACTGCGGACAGCGAGCAAGCTGCTAGCGGGCATGCTAAACTAGCACGTCTCGGCTAGCATCGGCTCCTGCCATGCTAAGCTAGCTATAGCCCTGCGAACGTTAGCTCCTCTGACGCGGAAAGGTGATTTAATCCCGATTTTTAGCGTAACTTGGGCCAAAACAAAACGGGTGGTGGTGTTTTTGTCATAGAAGCCAATAACCCCGACAGCAAAGTGTGTGCTGCGTGCTTTGACGCATAAGCGTTACCGGCTGCTTTTAATTCCCCAACTCAAAACTGGCCCATTTTAAACCAAGATCAAGTCTTAACGATGATTCATTAATCAATCTAAATTGTTTAATACAGTTAAACAATGAGCTCAGAATGTTCTCGTTTCGTTCGATCGCTTCCAAAGTTTCTTATTGGTCCTATTGCAGGTTATTGGGAAGGAGGGATAGTGGATCAGAAATGGGGAGGAGGGGAGGACGCTGTTTAAATAAAAAACAACAAAAAACCCAAACACTGACAGAAACATTGTATTGCGACACTACTGTGATGTCAGCTTAGCACTGTGTGTCATGGTTTGGTCACGTCATGGTTTCGTGGTCCTGGTTCTAGTCCTGGTCCATCATCCGGACTCAGGAAGGCGTAGCTGCTCCTTCCCGAATGTATCATTAAACCTGTATCACCCCCCACGCAGCCTCCACGGACCCCATCTTATGAAATTGTTATGAAATCAGGTAATGAACTCTTGCCTGTCCTCCATGAGTCCCACATGTTGGGCATCATCACCAAAGTATTCCTAAACTAGGTGTGTTTGCTTTTATCATCCTCATGTGGTCACTGTTTGAATTTAAACGTTATTGGGCGCCTGAATTGAAAATAGAGTATGTATATTTGTACGTCCACTTCTATATGAAACCTGAGCAGTACTAAGCGAAGCCGTCCTCGTGCTTAGGTCACTACAGGTCACTACAGGTCACTACAGGTCACTAAAACTCTTTTAATTGCTCCCATATTAGTTTATTTACACAGCTGTGTAAGGCAATAACATATCTGATATGCATATCTCTCATCCCCATGGCAACCAGCCACTTAATTGTCGGCAGATCACAAATGATTATACCTTTTGTATAGAACAGGTCCCTTTATTATCTTATTGACATCTTTATATTTCATTTATAAGACAATGTGTCCTATTTTGGCTTTGAATGATTTTGGGTTGGGAATTATGATTGTGATTATTGATCTATTATATTATATAGCCATGTGTTGATACGGGTGCAAGAAATCGTGCTTTATTCGGCTTTGAAGTCTTTATTGCCACTTGTATATTCTTATTGTAAGATTTCCGACTCATTTTGTCATCTCTTAGTGATACAAATGTATTTTCAATCACCCTGTCAACTTCTATTTGAGTATAAATGTCTCTCGTTTTTACCAAATAGCAATATTTAATCTGTTTTTATCAAACCATCTTTTTAGTATCGTCATTTCATCGGTGACTTTTTTTAAAAATTAACGCTTGGATCCCTTCGCCAGAACAAAACCTAGTCGTAATTGTATTGCAGTGATTGCAGTACAGTCTGTCAGGCTCTAGGAGTTTTGCGTCAAAAGAATAGCGGAATTGGTCAATCTCACAGAGATTGACACCATGTGAGTGAAACACTGTCTTTGTGAGGGGAAGGGACGTTTGTGTAGGGAAGTATTTCCTAGGTGGATCGTTCATTCATGGCGGAATGTCATCACAAACATTAACCAGCCTCCTCCTCCTCCTCCTCCTCCCGAGTTAAACATGGTCATAAGGCTGCCCGTAACACTCCTCTTAAGGAGCATGAATGGAAGCTAGCTAGGTTAGCTTAGTTTAGCAGAGCATGCCGGTTTGGCTCTGTGTGTGTGTGTGAGACTCGGGCTTCGTGATTATGCTTACACCTTTTTTTTCTTCGACCGCTCGTTAATTTAAGCGAGTGTTTTACAATGTCGGCTGACATTGTGCAAGATCTGAGTGAAATATGACGAGAGGCATTTTTATTGTTGCCCCCAGCTCGTCTTAACGGCTTATGAATTACTGAGCAAAATTGTCCAGTGATGTACTGCATCAATAAATGTAAGAATTTATGCCTTAAATTAATGGACATTTTATTTGCTAATCCCCCCCCCCAAAAAAAGTGTGAAAGGTAAAAAAACGCAATTCCCCCCAAATTAAAAGCAGAAAAAACCCCAAATGGATTTTATTGGGCCCCAAGTCTGCTATGCTGTATTTGTGTCTGGGATTTACAATAGGCCGGTTTGTGCTGGTGTTGATATTTGGAAACCACCCCCCCCCACACCACTCCAAACTCATAAATTTCGTCAAAACAATGTAAAGACTGAATTATTTGACAGCGAAGTCATGACTCTTGATTCATGGATATGTTTTTGGCGGGTGATGAGCTCTTGACATGCAATTCTCCACAAACACACTGGGGGCTGTTTTACGGGGTGTGGGCAACCGCAACCCACTTTTCTCTTTGACTAGCTATTTTCGTGTCTGGTGTAGGAATAAACAATGGCAACTGAAACTAATGGGATTCTGTAGGTGATCTTACCTGACAACTCAGATGCTCCTCAGCTTGCTCTGCAGTCTGCGTTGCTGTTGATGCGGGGTTCACGTCAAGGTCCCTCAGAGACTTTGGAGGACACTGAGGTCATTTACACCGGCTTTGTTGCACTGGAGCGTAATTCAGGCTTAAGACCTTCATATGTTTGACACCCCCCCCCCCTCCCCACACACACACACACACACACACACACTCAGTGACAGTCATCAGCGGTCACAGCCATAGAGCATCATTTCCATAGAAGTGATCTTTGTCTTGGAAGCACACCAGACAAGGACCGCTTGGAATGCTTGAATCATCCAATGACTGAAGGGTTCATTAGTAATCCTTGGGGGGGGGGGGTGTTGTGTTATTATTCATTTAACCAGTGGAAGCGACAGTCAGTGTTGTAATTGTTTTAAGTCCTGCTGGGAGATGAAGATGAATGATTGTATCTCTCCCACCAATCAAAACATCAATATTGCTTTCCTGCTGAAATGGCAGCAGTGGTCTTTGTGAAGGTCACAATGGTGGTCAAAGTCTGTGACGCTATGTACCTGAAGAACCAGGCACCACAAAGTGATCCAGACTAGATGCCCGAGCCACCTCAACTGGCCCCTCTCGATATGAAGGAGGAGCGGCTCTACTCTGAGCCCCCTCCCACATGACTAAGCTCCCTATCTCTTAAGGTGAGTCCAGCCACCCGACGGCGGAAACTCATTTCAGCTTCCTTGTATCTGCGACCTCGTTCTTTCGGTCACGACCCAAAGCCTCGTGACCGTAGGTGAGGGCGGGAATATAGATCGAGCGGTAAAATGAGAGCTTTGCCTTCCGGCTCAGCTGTCTCTTTGCCACGACGGTTCGGTACAGCGAACCAAATTACTGCAGACACCGCGCCGATCCGCCTGACGACCTCACGTTGCAACCGTCTCTCACTCCTGAACAAAACCATGAGATACTTGAGGTCCTCTACCTGGCAGTATTGACAGTATATGACAGTGGTATCCTTAGATTAACAGGATACATCTAGTAAATAAAACTTCATGAAAGTGACTGACTACAACATAAGCAAGAAAGAAGAGTGATTGCAAACAATTCAGGTCGAGAACACGGAACTCAGATTAGCTGCCATGATCACCAGGCCGGCTACTATGAAGCATATTACAGGACAAATGGGAATTGACTTACTTCCACGCTTTTCCACGGTCTAATATCTTGTGGGGGCAGACCTCACAGCTAGGAGACAAGGGTTCAATTCCACCCTCAGCCATCTCTGTGTGGAGTTTGCATGTTCTCCCCGTGCATGCGTGGCTTTTCTCCGGGTACTCCGGTTTCCTCCCACATTCCAAAAACATGCTAGGTTAATTAGCCACTCCAAATTGTCCATAGGTATGAATGTGAGTGTGAATGGTTGTTTGTCTATATGTGCCCTGTGATTGGCTGGCCACCAGTCCAGGGTGGACCCTGCCTCTTGCCCGCAGACAGCCGGGATAGGCTCCAGCACCCCCGTGACCCTCGTGAGGAAAAAGCGGTAGAAACTGAATGAATGAATATCTTGTGGGTTTTTGAAGTTGGACGTTCTGACGAGACCAAAGGTGTCTTTTTAGAAATGTGAACAAATGAACACTGATCCAAGATCAGCTTGTGTCTCTGGAGTCCACGCGGTGCTTGTGCGACACATTTCATGATTAACACCGCTGACAATTTGCATGTGGCTTCTGATTCTTCAAGCCCGGCGGGGAGTCCAATTAGGCCCGGCGGGGTGCTTCGCTTCAAACGCCACATGGGACGTTCTCTTGTCAATTGTTATACTTGATGTTTGAATATGATTTTTATATGTCTGATTACATTTGCTAAATTCTATCTTAATTCTGAATTTGAATGGTAAAATAAAATCTATTAGACATGGGTCGGTAACAATTAAAAGACAGCAAATAGAATAGCAGAAGGTAACAGAGGACGGGAATTTGGTGACTTCTGAGACTAGAACCCCAGAGGAAGTAAAAAAAAAAAAAAAAGGAGGCTAAAAACCGCACCGCTGCGCACAATACCAGCGTGTGTTCCACCGGCGGAGCAGAGGGAACCCCAGCGCTCTTTCCACTGGATGAGCACATGGCTTCCACTCCAAGTCAAACTGCCATCAGTGACAAGGGACACCGATGACACCCACATCGCCCCTTAAGGAGCCCCGTGTACAGATCAGCTACAGCACACGCCCAGCTGTGTACAGCATTATACGGAAGCCAGGGCTTCAGTGCGTATCCATTGTCATGTTAGAGTTTAATATTTTCATATTCAATATTTTAATATGGAAATAAAATATTTAAAAATTAGGGTACTAAGTTTAACTTATTTAACTCATTCGATACCAAATACGTATTTATATGTTTTATAATCCCAAACGCCTGATCAACATATATGTACATATATCTTTTATGTTTTTTGCGTGAGAGAAAATAAGTAGTGACGATGCCACTCTGCATTAATACCTTAATGCATTCATGACATTTCAGAGCATTTTTAAGCAAGTGGATTTGCCAAGAGCCCGGCAGGGTCATTTCAATGGAAGAATACGCGTTGTAGCGAAATTAAGCACATGCAGGTTTTCTCCAGGTACTCCGGTTTCCTCCCACATTCCATAAATAAATTATAGCTGTCACAAAAGCCAGAAATATTTGTGTCAAAGGGAAAGTTATGCTTGAAATTTATTATTAGTCAGGGTATAGTCAGTATTTATTTTAGTCAGGGACTGATATTTTCCCGAAAACAGCTGGGATAGGCTCCAGCACCCCCGCGACCCTCGTGAGGTAGAAAATGAGTGAATGTTTCTCCCAAATCCACATTCATGTATTATTTTGTGCCTCCTAATCTAAATGAAAGGACTGCGTCTCGGCTTCGTGTGGTCTGAAGCATGCCTTCCTGTATGCACATTTTCACCACGGGAAGTGGCGCTGTGAATGTTGCGTACCAGTCTCACCGCCTGTGGATGAATACGTACGTGGGAAGTAGCGTACACATAGTTTTACATGCACGCATGGTTCGTACATATGGCCTCACAAGTGTCAAACTCAACTTACCTGGGGGCCGCTGAAGGTGAAGCCTGGTGCTCATTGGAGAATTAGCTTTCAACCGAGTGGTGGTCAGATAAAAACACATAAAAAAAGTGTCACGCAAGTTATAAAGTTAGAGAAATCAATTCATTTGATTGCTTCTCCTGAAAGCTGAGGAATGTCAGGGGGTCAAAGGTCCAGCCTGAATCCTTGTGTAAAATGGCAGCATTTGTTTGTGAAGTAAAATATGATAAATCCTTAGAAATGAGAAATTTGTAGTGTGACCAGAGATACATTTTTTGTTGCATCCCTCCTAAAATGCCTTGCATGGATAAAAAGCACATGTTGCCAGATCTTGGTGTAAAACTTTCCCACTGCCTGGAAGGCTCCACGATCCAACATAGCTGTCATAAATCATGACAGGAGAAGTACAAAGCTAGAGGCTTGTCTCGCCGCTTAGCTCACATGTTGCTTCCCGAGAGCTCGTTTGTAATTTGCTTAAAAGTTTAATGCATGTTTTCCGCCTGGAAGACTGTTTCCTGCATGGGACCTCTCGTGGGAAAAACAGGATGAGTGGGGAGCATCTCGGCTGGTTTAAAGTAAAACGCTTCTCAGTTGGAGGCTAGCTTGGTGGTTTCGGTTGAAAAAGGCAACCTGTTTATTTGAATCTAGCAGGGTTTAACTTGACAAGGTTTACCGTCCCTGGTGGGGCGTTGAGCTGCAGCAGGGGGCTTAACAGCATTTAGTCATCCTTAAAAGCAGCCTGCCGAGCGATATCTTAATGCTGCCTCCGATCGGGATGCGCACGCGTGGCTGCGGGTTGAAGTGTCGTACGTCGTCACAACACCTCCACTCCACAGGCGGTGTCCAAGCGGAGCCGTCTACAGGCTCCATCTTCTGTTTGTTGACATGTATTGGAAGACACGGGCGGGAATAGGAACTGATTCTGCCTCACCAAAATATGTGAACCAGATGTTTGGATTGGGGTGAGTGACTCGCTAAAACACTGCGGTCTGGAAGACGACCAACAATGAAGAATGCCACGCTGTAATGTTCAGTTGGGCAATCGACCAAAAACAATACTATTGCACATTTGGTCAGCTGTCACTTCATAAATGCAATAGTTAGCATTTTTGAGCATGCAAGTTGGCTCCTTTTGGAAAAGTACTTTTAAAGCAATTGACACAACTTTCTACATGTTTCAGGACATTTCTAACCAGCTATAGTTGTGGAGTTGGGTGCCATTTACACTACCGCTCAAAAGTTTGGGATCACTTGGACTTTTTTTGGGCTTTTTCTTGGCAGTCCAGCATCCTGAAGTCGGCGCTTCACTGTCGATACTGACACTGGTGATTGACGGCTACTATTTAGTGACGACCTGTGAGGCGTCTTTGTCTTAAACTACACACTCTCACATATTTGTCTTCTTGCACAGTTGTGCATCGTTTTTGTGTCCTTGTTAGACCCAGTTTGTGCTGCTCTCTGAAGGGAGTAGTTAACAGCATGGTAAGAGATTTTAGTTTTGGTGTAGATTTTTAGATGGCTTTTCTAATAATCTATTAGCCTTATAAAATGATGAACTTGGATTAGCAGCCATACCAGGAGATTGATGCAGAGGACTGACAGTTGTTCATAGTAGGCCTCGATGCAAAAACATACATCTTTCTTTGAAAATCATCTCATTCATTTTAATTGTTTGTGAAATGGATACAAATGTTTGTGAAATGCATGAAAAACATTTTCTTTGGAAAACAAAGACATTTGCAAGTGATCCCAAACTTTTGAGCGGTAGTGTACATCAGGGGTCTCAAACTAAACTCTGGGCCCAATCAAGCATTGCACGAAAAAGGCTTTCAAGTATTATACCTATTGAGGACAAATGATATAGAAAATGGATGGGTGGATTTGTCATAATGGTCACAGCAAACCAAGCAGCAACACAGAACACACGGAATGTGCAAAAAAAAATCAAATTTACAGTCATTTAAGTGCATACATTCTGAACAACAACTAGCATTCCAATGGTGTTTGCTACTTAATCCTACATGCAAAGGGGGGGGGGGTGCATTCATTTAGCAAAATGAGGTTAGTGTTAAGACATGCTATTCTTGTTGTGTTGATGTTCAGAATTCCGGTGTTTGTGAATGCACCTTCCCATGACGGTGATTGGTGGATAATGAGGAAGTGTTGTGTGTGGGTGTAGAGAGCGACTTGAGAAATGACCTTCAAGCACTTGATTCTGCGTTCATTCAGCAATGTGGCACTTCCAGTTGCTACCGGTGCTATTATGATACCGTATTTTAGGATGCATCCATGTATATATATTTTTTGAATGAACCCTTTGGTTTTTAAACCTGCCTAAAATAAAATACAATAAAAAAAATTAATAAAATAAAATTTATTTTATTTTTTTATTTAATTACATTTTAATTTAATTAAATTAAAACAATAAAATTAAAACAATAAAATAAATAAAAAAAAAATTATATTAGGAAAGCAGGAAGTGAACAAATGTAACAGTTACTAAAAGTACCAGTTGGAGGGGTAGGATTTAATAAGCTTTGCTTCTTCCTACTCCTTTTGGACATGTGGAACTGGGAACTGATTATGGGATGCACTCAATTGGAATCTGATGCATGTTCAAATGAAATCAAACCCTTACCATACCTGCTGGGCGGTTTTCTTGCCGGCATCATCCAATGTCTCAGGCGTGTCTGAAGGACAGCAGCCATTCTGCAGGTCCTGTGACAAACTAGAAGGTGTCTCTGCTGAGGGTTGTATAACATTCTGCATTCTTGTCGAGTTGAAGAGGTTCAGTCAGAATGCTTGAGTCGTAATCGGGTGATACCATGCTGGTGCTAAAGCCTGAATACATTTTTTTTCTCTACCTCATTCCTCTTCGATGGACTGAATCTGTGCACGGATATATACTTTCTTGGCTCACGCAGACACATTTGCAGTTGGATAGCCAACACTAGAAAGGATGCCATCATCTTAATGGTCAACAATCATCCGCCTCCTGTTAGGTCACGGACGCCTCCAGGCTGGGTTGACCTTGATAACCACAGAGAGGCTGCAAATAAGATGGTCTTTTATTGTAGCATGATGATTTTATTCCAGCATGTGTGCTGAGAAGCGTCCTAAATGATGTGGTTTACATCGTGGCGGTGATTCTAACAGATCTCTGCTCAGACTCGATTTCTGCGGTTTGATTCTCGCTGCGAAGCAAATAATTTCTAGGTCAGTGGCTGTCAAAGGGCCAGACTAGCATGCCATTTTTATCCTGCCTTGGCACAAATGGCTTCAAACGACTTCTTTTTCTCCGCACGGGGTGGGGGGGACTGACGTTAAGAGCAGCTTGTCATTGAGTCACTTTTCCTTTCACTTGTATGATATTCTCTTTTTGTTTGTTATCACATGTTTGGAAACAACCTTCTTTTTCAAAATAAGGAGAGTCTCATTAAAACGATGCGTTTAAGTGTCCCATTTCAGATCAGCTTGTTTGTTGTGCATGTGACTTGATCCGAGTGAAGAGAAATCGTTTGATCATGTTAATGCAGTGTAATGGCAGATTACTATCTGATCTGTTTGTAACGTCTCCGAGGCATAAGGCAACCGGAACGACGAGCTAATTCTTTAGTGCGATAGCGTTCGTGCATGTTTTATGCTGTTGAGCCATGATTCTGCCCTAATTGTGAATGCTGTGTCTTGCAGGCAGGTGATAAGAGGCGAAGCCGGCTGCTCTATCCCAGCTCCAGGAACACCCAGGATAGAACCGGAAAGTGGGTCTCTCCACGAGCTGAAGGAGAATCTGAAAATGAACGTGCCTCCGTACCACTGACGAGCAGGACTGGAATGATATCGTGACCTTTTTTTTCCCTGGAAGCAAGTCAGCGATGAGCGGGGGGATATAATGGCCAAGAACAAGGATGCACGCCCCCCGACGTTTGCTGTCAGCGTGGTCGGCCTCTCCGGGACGGAGAAAGAGAAGGGAAACTGCGGCGTGGGGAAGTCCTGCCTGTGCAATAGATACATACGTCCCGACGCGGACAACTACTTCTCTGAGCACACCTCAGTGCTGAGCACAATCGACTTTGGGGGGCGCGTGGTGAACAATGACCACTTCCTGTACTGGGGAGAGGTTCCCCACAGAGGAGACGAGGGACTGGATTGTAAAATCCAAGTCATCGAGCAGACGGAGTTCATCGATGATCAGACATTTCTTCCACACCGGAGCACCAACCTGCAGCCGTACACCAAACGGGCGGCAGCGACCAAGCTTCAGTCTGCAGAGAAGCTCATGTACATCTGCACCGACCAGCTGGGCTTGGAGCAGGACTTTGACCAGAAGCAAATGCCCGATGGAAAGCTGAACATCGACGGCTTTGTGCTCTGCATAGACGTCAGCAAAGGCTGCAACAGAAAGTTTGACGACCAGATGAAGTTTGTCAACAGCCTCTACTCCCAAATTGTAAAGTCAAAGAAGCCCATCGTTGTCGCTGCCACAAAATGTGACGAGCTGGTGGAGCAGCATCTGAGGGACCTTCAGACTTTTGTTGCCAGCAAGAAAAACGTACTTCTTGTTGAGACGTCAGCACGAGCTAACGTCAACGTGGAGCTCTGCTTCAACGCTCTCATCCAGCAGCTGGACAAAACACGAGGCAAGCCAAAAACTGTGCCGTACTTGGATGCCTCCAAAGTCCAAAGGCAGCTCGTGGCCTCCGTAACGGATAGATTTGAGAAACTCATGGTGCAGATGGTGAGAGATTACCATACCACGTGGAAAGGAGTGGTCAGTAGCATGAAGGGGAACCCGGACTACGAGGACTTCATCACCTTGGAGGGATCAAAAAAGGGCAGGAACATGTTCACAAAGCACATTGCACAGCTGAAACAGGAGCAGATCAAGAGGAGGAGAGAGGAGTACCTGACCACGCTCCCCAAAACACTAAACAACCTCCTGAGTCGCTTAGAAGAGGTTGAGCACCTTACGTGGTCCGAGGCGCAAAGTGTGATCCGGAACCGCTCCGACTTCCAGTGCTGGTTCGTGGTACTGGAGCAAACGCCGTGGGACGAGACGGACCACATCGACAACAGCGATCGGAGAATACCCTTTGACCTTCTGAACACGCCTGACGGTGAGAGGATCTACCACAACCATGTCCAGCACCTGCTCTCCGAGAAGAGGAGGGTGGAGATGAAGGAGCGGTTCAAGAAGACGTTGGAGCGGGTTCATTTTATCAGCGCGGGGCAGCCCTGGGAGGAGGTCATGTGCTTCGTCATGGAGGACGAAGCCTACAAGTACATCACAGAATCAGATAGGAGGGATGTTTACTGCCGACACCAGCAGGAAATAGTTGAAAGGGCCAAAGAGGACTTTCAGGAAATGCTGTTTGAGCACGCCGAACTGTTCTACGACTTGGATCTCAACGCCACCCCGAGCTTTGACAAGATGAGCGAAATTCACAGCGTGTTAAACGAGGAGCCCAGGTACAGAGCCTTGCAGAAACTTGCCCCGGATAGGGAGTCACTCCTCCTCAAACACATCGGCTTTGTCTACCACCCCACGAAGGAGACGTGCCTGAGCGGGCAGAACTGCGTGGACCTGAAAGTGGAGCAGGTTTTGGCCAACCGGCTGGTACAGCTGGACCACGGCCGCTCCAGTCTCTACTACAATAGCGCCAACATCGATAAGATCAACCTCTGCCTCCTGGGAAGGGAAGGTCTCTCGCAGGAACTGGCCAATGAGATTCGAGCTCAGTCCACAGACGACGAGTACACCCTGGATGGCAAAATTTATGAACTGGAGCTTCTCCCTGTGGACGTCAACTCCACGCTGCTCTTCAGTCATACGTGGGTCTCCACTTTCAAGCCGCACGGCTGCTTCTGTGTGTTCAATTCCATCGAGTCCCTCAACTGTATCGGGGACTGCATTGGCAGGATCAGAGCAGAGATTGCCCAGAGTCGGAGAGAGAGGTTCGCTCCGCCTCTACCTTTCATCCTCATCCTGGCCAACCAGAGGGACAGCGTTTGTAAAAACATACCCATCCTGCGGCACCAAGGCCAGCAGCTGGCAAACAAACTTCAGTGCACCTTCGTAGACATCCCCTCCGGTGCCTTTCCGAGGAAGTTTACAGAGTTCCAAATCAAGCAGGGCCTCCGAGCAGTGCTGGAGGGGCTCAAGCAGAACTTTGATGTCCTCGCCCCGCTGCCCTCAATCAAAGACATGTCGGAGGCCGACCTGCGGATAGTCATGTGCGCCATGTGTTGGGACCCCTTCAGCGTCGACCTCATTCTCTCGCCTTTTCTGGAGTCGCACTGCTGCAGCGCCGGGCAGCCTGGCCAGAGCAACACGCTGGTGCTGGACAAGATCATCGGGGACAGCAGGAGGCGGATTCAAGTCACCGTCCTCTCTTATCACTCTGCCATCGGCGTGCGCAAAGACGAGCTGGTGCACGGCTACATCCTGGTCTATTCGGCCAAACGCAAGGCCTCAATGGCGACCCTTCGTGCGTTCTTGGCAGAGGTCCAGGATGTGATCCCGGTCCAAATGGTGGCCATCACAGACAGCCAGGCAGACTTCTTTGAAAACGACGCCATCAAGGAGTTGATGACGGAAGGGGAGCACATAGCCACGGAGATTGCCGCCAAATTTACAGCGCTTTACTCGCTTTCGCAGTACCACAGGCAGACTGAAGTATTCACGCCCTTCTTCAACGAAGTGCTTGAGAAAAAGCCAAACATCGAGAGCTCCTTTTTATTTGACAGCTCGTCGAGGGAGTGCACCACCGGTGCCAGTGAAGAGGTCTTCCAGACGTCCCCACATAGCCACTCTCCTGCCTACAACACCTATTACCCCGAATCCGATGATGAAAACGAAGCCCCCCCACCTTATAGTCCAATAGGCGATGATGTTCAGCTTCTTCCCACACCCAGTGAACGGGCCAAGTACCGCATCGACCTGGAGGGGAACGAGTATCCCGTCCACAGCACACCCGTCGGCGACCACGAACGCAACCACAAAGTGCCTCCACCTGTCCGACCCAAGCCCGCTCTTCCCAAGCCCAATGTGAAAAAGTTGGACCCAAACTTGCTGAAAACTATCGAAGCTGGAATGCGAAGCAACCGCAGGACTCCGCGAGGGCCCATGATGCACTCCAACGACATGGAGCCTTCAGACAACTATGCAGACCCCGTGGACACCCTGCTGAGGACCCGGGGCTTCAACAGCGACGACATATACGCCGAGCCCGACGACACGCACGGCCGCCTCGTCAAAATCCGAAACTCTTTTGGCCTCCACGGGGCGGGCGAGGAGGAGAACGGATACGACCGCAAGTCTCAGGCTGCACGCCGGCCTTCCAAGTACAAACACCGCTCCAAAATCCTGTTCAGCAAGACGAAAGCCTACCAAAGACGCTTCCACTCGGACAGCGACGGAGAGGAGTCGGGCCCCGCCACGCAAAAGAAGAAGAAGGGGAGGGCCCATCGGGGCAGCGAGGAGGACCCCTTGTTGTCTCCCGCGGACCCCTGGAAGGGCGGCATAGATAACCCTGCCATCATGTCTGACCCAGAGCAGGAAGACAAGAAAATGAAGAAGAAGAAGACAACCAAGACGCCAAAGGAACCGAAGAAGGTGAGTCTAGTCATATCGAGTAAAGCGAAGCGATCCATTGAAGAACGACCTAACCACTCCAGAGTCGGTGCTCGTGTTGGTGCATTGAATGTGAAGAGAAATGCAAGTTATTGTAGTGTGAAGGAACTGTTTTCACACAGCAGCGACATGTTTAAAACCGTTATGACACCCTTTGTACTGTTGATGAGGGCCAATATGAGATTGGGGGCCCACACACTGAATACATTCAGAACGCTTCAAGATGTAAGACTTGCCGATGACGTGGTATTTTGCCGCGTAGGTAGTGCACGATGAGCAAAATGATCTACATAATCGTGGCGCTGCTGCCACCTGATAGCGGCTGGGAACAAAATGATTTGTTATTCCCGGCAGGCCGGATGCCATTCATGCAACGCGTCACAAATCAGATAATGGTGTGCAAAATCGGTGGAGAAACGGCCCTGGGCGCTACACGGCCGCTATGAATGCAGGGCTTTGTGGGGACATTCAGATTGGGGATGTCGTACAGGCCTCGTCGCCGCGGCGCGTGAAGCGCTGGCCGGGCTTTGAAAAGCAAAGCATTGTGGGAAATGAAAGCCACCTCTGCACTTTCCTGGTGTCCTCTGTTGAACGTCTCTCGTCATCCTCCACATTTCCTCCTTTTCCCTCTCCCTCTCCGCCTTCATCCCACTAACTTTACATCTGATCTGTTCCCTGTTTGCCCTCCTCTTCCTCATCTCTCCTCTGACACGTTCCGCCTCCTCTTCACTTTCTTTCCAAAACTTTTTTGCATTCCCTCATGTGTCGATTCTCTTGCTTCTTTCCTTTGATTCACTTTCTTTTCTCCAAAAGAAAAAAAAATCTGTCTCAAATGTCTTCAGTGAATCCACATTTTTATTCTCATTTTTCTTCCCGTCTTTAGTCATACGCTTAACTTTTTTCTTTTGTCCCAGTTTCCATGTCTGCTTGATTTTTCCACCCCCGTTTTCGTCCCATCACTCCCTCACCTTCTCTCTTTTGTCGTTTTAAATACAACTTCCTGTCCTTTCCGTTGTCAACCTTACCTTTTTTTTCTTTCTTTCCTTCAACAACATCCCAATTCCATCCTATTCTGCTCCTCACCCGTTAGCGTTTTATCTAAATGACCCCCCCCTTCTTTTCCCTTCCAGGCCAAGTCTTCTTCCAAGCCCCCCAAGCCACTGTACCCCCCCACGAGAAGAACCTGGGAGAGCAACTACTTTGGCGTTCCTCTGCAGAACCTGGTGACACCGGAGCGAGCCATCCCCCTCTTCATTGAGAAGTGTGTGGACTACATTGAGCGTACAGGTGGGTCACCTTTTGGTGGATGCGTCTGGTTAAAGAAGAGCTTTGGCAAATACGTGCAAATGTCATGCAAATGGCTTTTGACCTTTGTTTGCTGTGAGGGTGGAAGGACGGAATCCCTGTAACGACTTTGGCTGTGATTATCCCCTCCCAACATGTTTAGAAGTCTGGCGTGCCACTGCACTCGCCAAGATACCGGTCACGACAAGTTCAATGAGCTTCAGCCAGGAGGGGGGCGCTTCATGTCCTCCCAAAACGCTTTCAGCAACCGTTGTACAATAGCGGACTTTTGTATGCACAGCAGAGGTGTTCAAAGTTTTTCTAGTGAGGGGCGGACACAGAAAAATGAAAGGATCGGGGGAACCGCATTTCCATTTTGTACATTAAAGATGCGACAAACCCATCGAATGTGGGTCATATTTGACGTCTGTAAGCCAACCCAAGTAGATATGCATTACTTTCTCTCCGCTGCTCCTTTTGCCAGTTTTTCAGTTTTACATATATTTCAACTGTCATCTTGTCATTTTCACTGTGACATTAGTCCAATCATATTTTGTTGGTCTTCTCGTAATATCACAACTTTTCCCCAACCGAATCTTCCAACTCTATTCTCTTTTAGTAATATTGCAAAAATTATTTTTGTGGGAAAAAAAATTCTCATACGACTACGATGTTATGCTTTTGTCATAATGTCACATTTTTTATTTCTAATATTCATTCATTCATTCATTTCCGACCGCTTATCCTCACGAGGGTTGTGGGGGGGGCTGGAGCCTATATCCCAGCTGTCTTGGGGCGAGAGGCGGGGTACACCCTGGACTGATGGCCAGCCAATCCCAGGGCACATATAGACAAACAACCATTCACACTCACATTTATACCTGTGGCCAATTAACCTAGCATGTTTTTGGAATGTGGGAGGAAACCGGAGTACCCGGAGAAAACCCACACATGCACGGGGAGAACATGCAAACTCCACATGGCCCTGGGTGGAAGCGAACTCTGCGCGCTAACCACTTAACCGCCGTGCAGCCTAGTTTCTAATATTTCTACTTTATTCTAATAAAATGACTGCTCTTTTATATACCGTATATTTAAATTATCTATTGAAATAAGTCTTAGGAGACCACTGCAAAATTATAATTTTCTTTGAATTTACAATAAATATTTGTTTTATTCTACCAACTACTGAGAACCTTAGTCCTAAAATTTCATTTAGAGCATTTATTTGCAGAAAATTTTAAAATGGTCAAAACACAACCAAACACATTGCTTTTTTTCTTTGAATTTAGTTTTTTAAACAACACAATACTAATGTTATCACTTGGAGTTCAGAAATGAACATTTGGTGGAATAACCGTGGTTTTCAATCACAGCTTTCATGCATCTCGGCATGCTGTCCAGTGTCCACCAGTTGGAATTTGAGGTGGCCTCTTAGATGTTTTCCAGAGCTGTGTATGTATGTGTATATATAAAATGTGTGTATATATATGTGTGTGTGTGTGTGTGTGTGCGTTGCGTCAGGCCGTCATCCTCCATAGGCATGCGTCAACTAGCTGACAGCAGGGGCGTGACTGCCACACCCATTATGGTGAAACTACAGTAGGGTTCAAGTAAAGCAGCCTGTTGGGACCTGTGCAGTCATTGCTGGTGATGCAGGCCCCGGTGCATGCTGGGAGCCTGTCAGGCTCTGTGCCCACTGACTGGGAGATTCCGCAATGAAGTCATGATGTCGTTGGATAACCGTAAAGTGTCACATGGAGGCTCCCGGCACGTCTCGGGTGAACGTTTGTGAACGGTGTATGACGTATGAGGAAGCAGAATTGAAGTACTTAGTTAGTCCTTAGTCACCTTAATCTTTCCAGTTGACTGACCTGATGTTGTTGGATATGTCTATAGTCACATGAGGTGTGTGAGCAGTGAGGCACCGAGGTTGGTTTTCAGTTGGGACAGAATTCCAGCTATCTCTTCCCGCGGCTCCATATGTGCAGCAAATGTCTTGTATTGTAAATCAGGAGGCGGAACTTCCTGCATTCTTTGTCGTCTTCTGTCTGTGAGCGAATGTTGACTTTATTTTTTGCGGCGGTGTTTGCGCCTGAGCTTTTTCATTCTTAATTCCCGTCCTGAAAATCCCTCTCGAATATGTTTGGATACTCAGCTGAATCTACACGAGCTGGCCTGTGTCTGCCAACCAAAAGTAGGATTACTGTTAGTGTGCCAGCTGACTACATTGTGTTGCAGGATTCATGGCCGACCAGCCCCCACCCTCGACAAAATCTCCTCAGAGCATAAGCGGCCAAACCGGAACATCTTTGTGCCTTTTCTTTTCAAAGACTGCTGTTGTCTCAGGTGTTTCATAAGCACAACATTTGCGAACATTAACATTTCAGCAGGTTTTATTGCTCGGGTGCAAAGTTCCGGGACTTTCATTTGCATGCTGGCTGCCATGAAAACACTGTAATGTGCCCGTGTCTGACATATTTCACTTTATAGCTCAGTGTGTTGTCTTTCCACTGTGCACCAGTGGAAAGTGCTTGTGGTGTCAACTTTACAGGTATGTGGCGCACGTGTGATACATCTCCACATGACCCAGGACTGCTCTTTTTGCACGACATGGTCCTGGTGGAAATAATTACATCACCGCCATTCATTTGATCAGTGCACCCACATAAAATGTACTTATGGGAGGAAGTAGGCTTTGATTTGCCATGGATGGTTCCATGTTCCTTAGTTATGGACTCAAGCAAGGGGCTGACCCACATTAATTGTACATTAAATCCATGCTTTGGTTTCTATTATGTTGTTTTGATTATTCGTTCAATGATTGTAACCAGTAAAACTGATAAACTTAAAATCCGCAGAAATTGTTTCTGCACAGCTGGGAACGGCTCAAGTGGCTCGAACGGAAACGGCGACAGAAAGAGCCCAAAGCTGTCAAAAAGTTGGAATCATTTTCAAAGCTGAAACAATAGACAATGTTGTGCAATGTTTGCACTGTCAGACAGAGCCGGCATTCCACAACAGTACTACCAACAGTACTACATCCATGCTGTAGCACATTGCTAGAAAGAACCATAAAACAACCATAAACAACAACAAAAGCTTATTTTGGCAGTCATCTATTCATGACCTGGTTTTAGGCTTCACTCGTTAATATTTGTCATATTTTTCACCATTTCCACCATTAATTAGAAGGGCAATTTCAGGAAAAAACCATAATGGAAGACGAGTTAGCCTGGCAGTCGAGAGACATAATGACGGGAAGAACAGGGTAACAATAAGCCACTACATATTCCTCTGACGCGTACACGTAACCCGTTTTTTTTCTTCATGTACAGTATTAATAATACGTAGAGATGCCTACAGAATCACAGAACGTAACCAAAAATGTCACAACCCTAGGACTGCTTGTGATGGGCCGAATTTCTGTCCTGGTTTAGCCAAGTATGCTACTAGCTAATTGCCACAAGTAATCTTTGTGTCCAGTTGTTGTTTTTAAAGGACCTATTTGTCTTGGATGTTTGCAAGATGACGTCATATGTATGTAGTGTATATGTGCTAAAGGCTGTTGGACATTTTAGCATCCGTCTGGCGGCCGTTGATGTTTGTCTCTGTCAGGAACTGCTGCGACCACATGAAACAAACCAGCAGCCGAGAGTGGGAGGTGATGATGACTGTTTGCGGTGTTTAGTGGTTTCTCAGCAAGAAGTGTGACCTCGTCTGTGTGTGTTTGTGTGTGTGTGCGCACGTGTGTCAGCATAACTGTGAATACGAGCGAAAGTGTCTGTGTGAGCTGTTCTGTTCTTGAGTTGGTGATTTTTCATCTGCATTCCATCTGCTGCTGTCTTTTACTTGACTGTTTAGATACATAGTCGTTTTGATCCAAACCCAAACGTATGTTTAGGTTTGTGGACAATTTGTATATTGTCAAAACAGTCTCTGCGCCGTCTCCTGAGGCCACTTGAAGGAACGTAAGCATCAGGGCTTAATAACAAGGGGGTTCTGCGAGTAGAAGACTTAAGTGACAAGGTCATGGCTTGACAGGATTAGAAATAAACCCCTGACTTCCACGACATCCTTTACCATGAAGATATAGGCCATCGTTGTCCTTACGCCAAGTGGAGTAACTTGAAATGGATGCTGATGTTGCTTTGATCTCAGGAAATGTTTTAGCAAGGAACTGACTGACAGGAGGGCTGACTTTACTTCCAACTTCCACGTGGCACCATGATGATTGTTATTAATCATCCAAAACTGAACTATATGAAAACAGAAATCATTTTTCCCATAGGAAACAATAGAAATCAAGTGAATCATTTATGGACGCCCTTTATTGAAAACTATTGTTGACAAAGGCTGAGGAGCCACATGGACACCACTTTCTTGTTTTGCTATGAGTGACTTCTTGAATTCAATATTTTCACCTTCTTTATCAAAGTGCTGGAAATGGCAACTTTGATTGGCCCCATGGTGGGTTATTTTAAAGTCCCCCGCTGATGACACCCTAGATGGGGGACAGAGCTGTGGGACAATGACTTCCAGGTGGGAGTTGATACATTTTGTAATACAGACATGTTACGAGCACAATTGGACTCGTGTAGTGTGTCAATTAATTAAACGCCACAAGACAGAGTCACCAACGTGTGGGATTCTTGCTTTTGACACTCAAATCCACAGAATGATAAGAGGGCAAATGGGACGAGTTAGTTAGCCTTACAAAAAATGGCTGAAGCAATCCTGGCAGTGGTCCTCCCACATTTTTATTAATACCACAAGATTGAACGTACTGAAAGGGTATGATATAATACATTGTTACACACCAATATTGGATGCTAACTGAGACTGGACAAGAACAGAGGTCAAACTGAAGCACTGGAAAACCAAGTTCCGATGTATACGTACTTAATCTTCAGCTCACAGCACAACTGCTGTCGAATCACAACAGAACAGTTTTCTTTCCTTGTGGCCTTTAAAGCACACTTAAAAGGTCTTGACATCACATTTGGGCCAACAAGAGTTTGGTCACGGTCTTAGCTGAGTGTACAAGGTAAAAGCTCTTACTTTGATCGGAGAGGACATGCAGCAAGAAGCCAAGAGTTCCTGCAGTATTAGGCTGGAAGGTCAAAGGTCACCAATGTAGTCAGCTGATGGTTTCCTGAGAGAAAGGCTGAGGTTGGGAATAAAAGATATGACCGTCCTAAAAGCGCTAAAACCTGTTTTGAAAGGATTTTAAGTGCGAATGCTTGAATGCTTGGTAGGTTCTAATGCTACTCAGGGGCCTCTTTGTTTTTGGTAGTATAAGTTAAATCCTCATTGACCAAAAAGTACATACTACGAATGCCCGGTATTGTCCAGCTGATATGGATATGTAACATGACTTATGTCCTGTGACTAATGAACACATAACAACACATTTCCACAACACATAGCTAAACAAACTGAAACGATTGGGATGCACACAGTGTTTGGATTAGATTCATTATGGATTAGAGTGCATGGAAACTGACTTCACATAAAATTGAGAAATCTTAACTATTTTGGGTCTCGCAACTATTTTAGTGCATGTAAACGTTGAGAATGAACTCTTGCACACATTGTCGTTTTTCCCAAGAAACCTGAACGGTCTGTATTTCGGGCCACATCTGGACCCCCAACCAAAACATTAATGACACAAAGCGGGCTGGAAATGTGTGCACAGTGCGTATATGAAAGTCCTGAACGTGTGGCTTTGGCCCGGAAAAAGGAAAGTGGGTCTTGGCGAGGAAGCGGAGTCCTTCAGAGGACTAACAGATGGCTTGGACTGCGCCAGCGAGGCCGTGCAGTCCTCTCCCGCTGAACTCGATTAGTGAAATTTTATTAAACGTTTCCTGCCCCCCAGAGACGTGAGATGGTATTTGGCAGCCTGAGAGGCAGCCATGATTAAATGGCTTTTTGATGCTGATGCATTTGGAAGTCCCATTGCTTGTTATCTGCCCCAGCACTTAGTTTAATGTGCTCTCTGCTCTCGACAAGAACCTGCATCGCCGTGTGACCCAATAACACCTAAACAAAGTTCACCTGCCCGGGAAATCACACTCACCGTTTATTTGCACTTCATGGAATCTATTATTTCAATTTGTAACTTGTCACTTTTCAGTCTTGGCTTTGTGAGCACGATTTCTCAGAGCTATCTGTCCAAATGCCCTGAAGTTAAACGACAGAAACGGTGATCATTTGCATTTTCTCCAACACAACACAGCTGAAAGGCTGTTTCTCAAGCCTCTTTTTCATTAACGATGAAAAAACCCAGTTCATCCTCAGTGCGCCTTTTCCCCTTGTACATAAAAGAATACAGATTTATTCCAAGGACTGATTCGCACATTGTCAGCAACATGTTCGTTCTTCTCATTTTCTCATTTTAGCAGAAAAGTCCCCTCAAAATAAATGGAGACCTCATCTGGCAGCCAATTGATTGGAATTGCGGAATGCGTTGTAGCACTACTTTGCCATAGGATGGATGAAGGAATGTTGTCAGCTGATTTGACTTGTGGAGGCACCATCAGGACTTTTTTGTTGTTGATCATTTCAGTAGCGCTCATGTATTAATCCAGTGAGAAATGAAGGAATGATGGTGGTTAATAATAATAATAATAATAATACATTTTATTTGTATAGCGCTTTTCAGAGTACTCTAAGACACTTTTCAGTAGGGAAAAGAAAGAAATAAAAATAGAGTTGAGTAAAAACAGAGTAAACAATGGATTAAAATACAATATCCATACATTCATTCAGAGCTAAAATCAAGGCTAAAAGCGGGGTGGGACGCAGCAGTCAGGTATAAAAAGTTAGACATTAAAAAGGGATTTAAACAGGTGGGTTTTGGGAAGGTGGGAAGGTCGGGGCAAGCACGGAGTGAATGGGGCAAAGAGTTCCGGAGGGTGGGGCCAGCGATGGAGAAGGCTCTGTCTCCCCACGTTGGGAGCTTGATCTTACAGAGGAGTGCCAAGAGGTTGTCGCGATATTCCGATGTTGACGATGCCAAGCTAGTTTCGATACCTCAAGAAACCTCTGCAGTGAGCCTCTGCTGGGATTTATTCTCAGCAGCTTTGCCAAGCAGCCGTCACACAAAGCTGATTATTGGCTATTTTCTGCTTGCTTTGAAGTCACATCGCCACTCCTCACTTGCTGGCAAAATAGATTTCAGAAAAATAATTCATAGATCTCCCAGTGTGTTGGCGAGGAGGGCCAAGAATGAATATTAACACACTGTCTCGTTTGCGCACTCCTGTCAATCCAATGATGTGGTTTGAACCCACGTAGTTTCAGTCCAGTATTGATGTTTCTGTTTTCTGCTGGACTGAAATCATGTCTGATGGAAACATGCAGACTGATGGTCACAGCAGGGCTCAGCGATGGGATGGGTCTGGGAATGGGATGGGTCTAGGAATGGGATGGGTCTGGGAATGGGATGGGTCTAGGAATGGGATGGGTCTGGGAATGGGATGGGTCTAGGAATGGGATGGGTCTGGGAATGGGATGAAGTCATCGCTGTCAAAAATAGTCCAACTAGAAAAATAGAATAACATTTCATCATAGTGATTATTTCACTGATGTCCTCTGACTCCTCCTGCAGTTTTCAACCGATTCAAACCAATCCAGCATCAAATCGTCTAGCTCATTCGGGAATCGTCTGTTCAGATATTTCAAAACATCGGCAGATTTTCTGAAAATCCCCAAATTCCACATTTCCCCCCAATGACAATGAGTTGTCCATTTTTAAACCACATTCCTTAAAAGGGACCAATTATGCTATATCCTTTGCATTGATCTGTGGGCTCTATAGAGCAGCTGCACACAATAACTGGGTGTCTCTTGCCCAAAGACAGCTGGGATAGGCTCCAGCATACCCGCGACCCGAGTGAGGATAAGCGGTATAGAAAATGTATGGATTCTCACGTTCTGCAGAAACATACATTGGTTTCTACTACCACTTTTATCAACCCATTCAAGCCGTTCCACATGAAACCAACATTCATGTCCAGGACATTCAGGCTGCCAATGTTTTGGATGACACAATTTTCCGTTTTATGCAAAATTATCACTTTCTGGAAAAACCAACAGTAGTCTGTCTTAGCACATTTCTCAACCGATTCAAACAATCCTGTGATTTGGTGCTTTAGGAAAATGTTCATGAAGTTAACCTGACCTTCTTCTTTTGGGGGCTGATGATAGTGGAGACACACGGCAATTATTGGATGGTGCTCAAGGACACTAAAGAAGTCTGTTGTGTATGTTCGTCCAAAAGCATTGCTCAGACATTCTTCCCCTAAAGCTACAATGATTATTTTGGTGACGACAGTTCGCGTCATTAGTTGCCTCCTGGTGGTGCAAACCAGCCTGCTGTGACCTTTGACATTTTTCCACCAGTGACCATGGAAGTGAGGCTCATGACGTTGACGCCTCACAGTCTCCTCTCGTATGGTGACTCAGTAGAACAGTCGTCAGCCTAACCTTGCCCCGCCACTCCCCGCTGTCCTGTTTATGTAGCTAGGCCAGCGTCGTCCTCGCATGTGAATTCAGATGATGTTAATCTCACAATGTGACTAAAAAAAGAGAAGGTTGTCTACGCCGTGGCCTTCACTCTCCACCGACGTGACTGAGCAACCTTTCCTTCCTCGCTTAATGTCAATAGCGCTGATAGTCCGTGCACTTGCGTCTTGGTTGCACACAACATAAACCATCAAGCTAACCGTAGCCGGTGTTTTATGATTTCTGACATGCTGTGATTGAAGGAGTTAGCAAAGCCTTTCATACTTTTAATTACATAAAAGGCTTTAGCCGACATACTCGCTTTCAATTTTCGCTTGTAACGAGTTTTAACTCGGGCCAAACGGCCTCCTCACTCTTTGCCCCCCCCCCCCCCCCCTCCATCCTCTTGTTTTATTGCCTGAAGTGAGAAAGCCAATGTGAGGATTAGATTAAGGCGATTGGCTACGCCCCCCGGAGTGTGTATTTGTGTGTGTGTGTGCAGAAGATATTCACACACTTCGCACACCAAGTGCAGCAAACCTGAAGGCTAAGCTCAGACGAGGCCTGTTTGATCCAGGCCAGAGGGGGCGGAGGGAGACTGTGTGAGAGAGAGAGAGAGAGAGAGAGGGAACGGGTGCGAGCGCGGAGGCGGGGCTAAAGCATTGCCACCTGGCTCCGAGGCAGCCATCCAGCTCGAAGGGGCGCTTGTGTGTGAACAGTCGCCGTCTTCCATTAGTCGTTTTTTATGGCCTCACTCGCAAGCGGCCAACGTGTGAGCACATGAGCTGCCAAGTTAAACGTCCCGCCAGACACCATTTACGTTGGTGGGGGCACAAAAGTCTGTTTTTGATATCGTTACCAGGTGTTTATTTACTGAGAGCTTCTCTGTCTCCAAGGAGCTCATTGTCTTTAAAGTGCCTATGTCCATATTTACAACTTCCCGGATGTTTAGAATATACCATATTATCACACACTTTTTTTCATAGGTTGGCTGTTCCTGCCACTTATACTCCAGAGCGACTTATACATGAAAAAAGTCTTAATGTTCCATAAACACTGGACACCTTTTGTGTTCATGTTTATGTTTAGTGTAGCTGAATAAGCATTGTGTTAGCATATCTTACACCTATTCAGCCTGTTCTCTATTCTTTTATTGGTACAACTTGCCTTCCAAGAGGACCTAATGTCTGTTTTGGTCAAGTAGTTTGGAAAATAAATTACCCGCAAAAAATGCCACTTATACTATACAGTATAAGTACTTCACTTATGTATGTTTTTTCTACCTAATTATGCATTTTTGGCCTTGGGCGACTTATGTATGTTTTTTTTTTTTCTAGCTAATGATGCATTTTTGGCCTTGTGCATCTTTACTCCAGTGCGACTTATGTATGTTTTTTTTCTACCTAATTATGCATTTTTGGCCTTGGGCGACTTATACTCCAGAGCAACTTATGTATTTTTTTTCTACCTAATTATGCATTTTTGGCCTTGGGCGACTTATGTATGTTTTTTTTTTCTAGCTAATGATGCATTTTTGGCCTTGTGCGACTTATTGTCCAGAAAATATGTAGTACTCAAAAATGTCAATACGTGAATGAAAGTGTTTTTCCCAAGGACCAATGGGAACAGAGAAGGAGGCTTGAAGGAATCCGTTTGTTGAGGTTGATGAGCAGGACAGGGCCCCAGAAGCATGTTTGCATCCTGTACTACAGCGGACTGTGGCGCTTGACAGCAGTCCAGCTCTCCATGAACGGGTGGGGGCTGTGTTGCTATGGTTACCTGCTGACTTTGTCTTCTTTCAGCGTGGAGTCTGTTTGGAAACGGACCAATTGACATTTCTGTGATGATCCCTGTCTCCCTTGGGAGTGTGTGGAGAGAAACCCCTTCCATGTGGCACACATGACCACTCAAGGATGGACTGATTAGATTCATGGAGATCTTAGGTTGAGGTTGAGCCAGGCAAATAGGACAGAACTATCAAGTTATGGCGTATTTTCCTAACCGAAAACTTGACTGTCATGTCTCGTTAGCATACAGTGGCCAAGAAGACTTGGTGCTGTCTGAATGTAGCGACGGTCCGCCCGTCCCTTTAACACATAGGCTGTAAAAGGGGGGGTGTTGAGAGGTTTTTCCAAGTTCTGCTTTTAGTCCGTTGCCTGCTGACCTCTCAGTACACACCGAAAGGGAGAGGTGTGTGTGTGTGTGTGTGTGTGGAATGGAGCAGTTGGTAGCTCCAGCTCCAACTCTATTTACGGAGAATGGCCCATCTGTAAATTGGGCATTACCATAAACTGTGTGTATGTGACACTTCCTGTAAACTGGACATCTGTCCTACAACAAAAACACACACACACACGAAACAGCTTTACACAGACTGGACTCTGTGTGTGTCTTTTGTTATGGTGACACACACTCATGTGAGTTCTTCAGCTGGGATTGTGTTGCTTCAGCGAGTCGTCACCGTTCTTGGCTTTGGTTTCACGTGCACGGGCGCAACAAAGTCGGGATTTAACAGCAGCCATCTCCACTTGGTCACATCTGCAAGTTCCCCCTCCTGGGTTCCGTGTGTGTGTGTGTTTGATTACAAGGTGCCTAGATATTTTACACACACATGCACACATAAACTAGAAGGAATTCTATTGATTTCTATTGACCCTTGCTTGTGTGGAGGGTCAGCCATTAAATTAACACACCAGTGCAGAAACTGATGACTCCACCACAGTACTCAATTCTGTGTGTGTATGAGTGTGTGTGTGTGTGTGTGGTGTACCTACATTGTGTCGACATTCACGTGTGTGTATGCGCCCTCCGTGGGTCATTACTTCCACATACATGTGAAGCCTCTGCGGCAGAATGACTTCCAGACGGGAAAGCACAGCTCATTTCTCAAGCGAGGATTGTGGGGAAATAGTGGGCTTGCTCTCGCGGGAGAGAAGCCCCTGTACCTGCACATTCATCATGCCGTGTCCCATCTGTAACGAGCACCTGAGCGTACCGAGCGGGAGAAAGTAGGGCTTGCAGGCTTGTGTGCTGATTGGACGAGATGGAGCTCCCGGGCTATGGCTGCAGTACTTATACGTACTTATACATATACGTGTGTTATATGTCGTGTTTCCCTCAGGATTTCAGGATACTTGTGCCGGTGGTGGGTTGCGGGGGGAGGCGGGGCATGGTCAACTCAAATAATGATGTAATTGGCCATGACGCCAATTTGAAAGCATGAGTAAAAAAAGCAAAACGGTTATGGTAAGAACTGGAAATTGAATGATGAGAAGAGCTGTATTGGCTACATTTGTTGCTTTTTTGAAAAAACAATATCTATAAAGTTCTGATGACTCGCTAAATATAGTTGGCAACGCCCATCCCTCCTGCTCCATCTTCTTTCTCCGGCATTTTCAACCAGTATATACAGTAAATATCAAAGCATTCAACTTGACATACATGTCATAAAGTTTATTTTTACAGTTACTTTTTAATACATTCATTCATTTTCTGCCGCTTATCCTCACGGGGGTGCTGGAGCCTATCCCGGCTGTCTTGTACACCCTGGACTGGGGGCCAGCCAATCCCAGGGCACATATAGACAAACAACCATTCACACTCACATTCATACCTGTGGCCAATTAACCTAGCATGATTTTGGAATGTGGGAGGAGTTTTCTCCGGAGAAAACCCACACATGCACAGGGAGAACATGCAAACCCCACAAAGAGATGACAAAAGATGTTTATTTTTGAAAAGTAGTTTTCTGCCTCAAGTTATTTTTGTCACCCTTATTTTGCTAAATAGGACACAGCCCAAAGCGCTCTTATTTTGAAGGCCGTAAGAGTGTCATACGAGTTGAGAAGGTCCCTTGATTGCTCACAGAGAGGTACTATGCAGATGCTAAACGTGCCTAGCCGTAGCCCGTGTACATTTATTTACAGCAACATGAGCTAGCATCCTAAAACCTTTGGCTACACGAGGCAGACGTCCTTTATTCTTTGTCTGTTCTCCTGAAATCCTCTGGAGCTAAATAAAGATTTTCAGATGTAAACGATGATGTATTTCAGCTGTGAACCAAGAGCTCAAACAAAGAAGTGAAAGGAGATCTTTTGGAAACCGGTCATTATTTTCTTTTTGCTGTGAGTGGTTTCACACGTCTCTGCTATTTATAAGACCTGAATTCCTTTCCTTACTCTCGTGGGAACGTGGACACTGGAGGTTCCTGTGCAGGAAACAATTGATGACTGGAAATCTGATTATGTTCAAGTCTTGCTTGCTTTATGCCTGACTCAGGTGTCCCGCTTCACGGCAGCAGGGATTACGTAACGTGGTGTGTAGTGTAGCAGGCGTGTGTAAAGCGGACAATGATTGGCTCAAGTCGCTCATTGATCCAGGCCCCCACCCCCGGGCGCCCGGTCGTGATGGCAATTAAATGGGTTTGGCAGACGAGACAGGAGAGCACGTAGCAGCTTTTGATAGCTAACACAGAGGAGGGCGGAGCTACAGAGCGTACCAGGATATTAGCTCATAACTCGGCACCGCTGGTCTTAACTGATCCCGGCATGCAAACATCAATGCTATGGTTCACTTCCTTCCCCTCACTGTGTGTGTGTGTGCGTGTGCGTGCGTGTGTGTGTGTGTGTGTGCGTGTGCGTGCTACATCCATGTGCAGGGCGGCGACTTCTTGTAGTTGCAGGGGGGTGGGGGGGGTGTTTCAGGGTCATTTTAAAGTCAGGGTAGGGAAGATGAATGCTGCATTCAAGGCACATGGGAACAATTTAGACACTTCAGTAATGACTCCAATGTTTGGACACGCCCACTGAGGATAGCGTGACATCATGAAGATGAGCTTGTTCCTGTTGGTGCTAACTTTCCATCCGTCCATCACAAAGACACTTGCTCATGCAGTGACCTCACATCTTCCAAATGTCACCAGAGAGATTATAAAATGTGTAAAAGTCATTTCTTAGACTATTTTATCTATCCCGTTCTCACACGGCTAAGTTGTGATCCAAATGCTTCAGATTCCAGGTTTGATCCTGAATGTTTTGTGCGGTGGCGCCGGGACACAACGCCAAGGTGGCATCACATCGCGCACGCGTGTGATGACGTGTAAATAAGCAGATCACGGTTCAGTGTTGTCCACAGGACCGTGATCTATTTGCGGCGGTGGCTTGGATGATGTCTTTGTCTAATTTGCATGATTGATGGTATCGTCCCAAGAGACACACGGACAGATGAGCAGAACAAGATGGATGGTTGGACGGGTTTCTTCTGCCGCTTCTTTATCTTTGTCTTTTTAATGCCACAAACCGTGTTAGCCGCCTGTGTTAGCCGCCTGTGTTAGCCGCCTGTGTTAGCCGCCTGTGTTAGCCGCCTGTGTTAGCCGCCTGTGTTAGCCGCCTGTGTTAGCCGCCTGTGAGTGCTTTTCATGGTTGGGGAGCTACCAGCAGCCCCCACTGCTCATTGACAAGATTGCATGTAATCACGCAGTCGTCTCAAAGTGTCCAATAAGAAACTTTGTTGCCAGTACTACTTCCGAAGAGTCAGAGTCTAGTATAAGATGTGTGTACAGAACGCCACGTTTACTGACCATCCCATCATAATTTATTCATGAGTGAGGGTGAACCGGTCGCGTCGGCTGCCGTTTTCCACAGCTTGCAGCAGTGCACGTTTTTAACAGACATTTTTACCGGGACGTGTGGAACTGCTACAACGGCATTGAGCCCCGCCCACCGCATCCACCCATTGCATCCTCGTCCACTGATTAATCGTCTTCATCAATTTGGGACCCAACATGTTGTTGATGTGTGCCGGCAGGTCTGACCACAGAAGGCTTGTACCGCGTCAGTGGCAACAAGACGGACCAGGACAACATCCAGAAGCAGTTTGACCAAGGTGACCACACACACACACACACACACACACTACTGACTCCAGTTCTTAAGGAGACACACACACACACACACACACTACTGAGTCCAGTTCTTAAAGAGACACACACACACACTACTGACTCCAGTTCTTAAAGAGAGACACACACACACACACACTACTGAGTCCAGTTCTTAAAGAGAGACACACACACACACACACACACTACTGAGTCCAGTTCTTAAAGAGACACACACACACACACACACACACTACTGACTCCAGTTCTTAAGGAGACACACACACACACACACACACTACTGAGTCCAGTTCTTAAAGAGAGACACACACACACACACACACACTACTGAGTCCAGTTCTTAAAGAGACACACACACACACACACTACTGAGTCCAGTTCTTAAAGAGACACACACACACACACACACACACTACTGAGTCCAGTTCTTAAAGAGACACACACACACACACACACACTACTGAGTCCAGTTCTTAAAGAGACACACACACACACACACACACTACTGAGTCCAGTTCTTAAAGAGACACACACACACACACACACACACACACACACACACACTACTGAGTCCAGTTCTTAAAGAGACACACACACACACTACTGACTCCAGTTCTTAAAGAGACACACACACGACTGACTCCAGTTCTTAAAGAGACACACACACACACACACACACACACACACACACACACACACTACTGACTCCAGTTCTTAAAGAGACACACACACACAGCACAGTCAACATGCATGTGACAACTTGGACCTCGGTAGTCGTTGCCGTACTTCTGCACTGACCTGTTGTGACTTTGGGTGACGTGATGTGAAGGACGCCCCTCGGCCAATCAGCTGCCCCGCATGCCCTACATCAGGACGTACTGATAGAAAAAGATGATGGACTGTCAGCACGTGATTGTTCTTCATCATACCTTCACCATCTTCTCACCCTCATACCTTCCCTCCATACCTCGCCTTTGCTGCTATCACCGTTTTCTTGACAGCTTTTCCACTTTGTGTGTGTGTGTGTGTGTGCGTGCGTGTGTGTGTTTCTAAGATTGAGTGTGACAGCTGCTGTTACCTCTGGGCTCTGTCCTCTTTTTTTTTTTTTTTTATTCATTTGTCTTCTCCAGTGTGTCAAAGCTCTTCTCTCCTGTCAGCCATCGCCGCGTTTCCACGAAACGGAGCAACCGACTTCATATTTGTCATCCATCCATTTTCTGTACCGCTTATCCTCACCAGGGTCGCGGGCATGCTGGAGCCTACCCCAGCTGCTCCCAGTTGTATTTGTCATTAGCATGCTAATTTCAGGACTTGTTTTCACGGCCAAGTACCGAGATAGAAACGGTACTGGGGGTTAACTCTCCATTAGTGCTGTTAATTATTCTGTGTGATTTTGTGCGTTTCGGTGTGTGTCCCCCGTGTGCAGATCACACCATCGACTTTGTCGTGATGGACGTGGCCGTCAACGCAGCCGCCGGAGCCCTCAAAGCTTTCTTCGCCGACCTGCCCGACCCGCTGATCCCCTACAGTCTGCACCCAGAGCTGGTGGAGGCCGCAAGTAAGAACTGGGCTTTCTGCTAACTTCCTGTCCGAGCTCCTCCCCTTTTGTGTGCCCCACCCCCACCCCCTGCTCGCTTTCTCACCGAGCCTGGCTCGAGGCGTTCTTTGTGCGACTTGTCAGTCTGTCGCTGTGAAGGCGAAAGCTCAGCGGCGCCTGGGGCGGATTTCTTGGTGAGCTGGCGGACTCAAGTGACATCGTTTCATGTCAGGATTGTTTGAAGATCTCCAAAGATTGTTCTTAATGGCGGCCAATTAAGACAAAAGTGGCTTTAATTTGACTTGAAAGCTGACCTCTTTCATCGTCATGGTCGATATTGATTTTTTCACTCGCATAAAAGCTTGGATTCCCTTTTTAGTCGACTGAAGCTGTTGCATCATGGGAAGTTCCCATTAGAGGTGGATTTATACAAACTATTTCACTCTGCTCGATTTCTACTTCATCATGAGCTCTGGCAGCGTGGATTATTGCCCTTTGACCTCACGTAACCATTAGAGGTGGAAAGGCGCTTGTTGCCTCGTCATTAGGATGACTGATGGTGTGTAGGAAGCCTAAATCCAAACTCTGTGTGTGTAACAGTTCTAACGCTGCCCCTTGAATGTCGGGAATATCCTGGACAAGCAGGGAAGGTCAGACGCTGGTGGAGTCGCTTTTAAGTATTTGAGTAGCCGAGTCCCGACACGCCTCGTCGACACGCCTCGTCGACACGGACGTGACGCAGCCTCACGGGGGAATGACGAGTATCAAGGAAGGAAAACGACAACAACATTTAATGTGCTCTGTATTCGTGCCTGACAGAAATCGTGGACTACATCGAGCGCCTGCAGGTCCTGAGGGAGATTGTGAAGAAGTTACCCTCGGTCAACTACCATGTCTTCAAATACATCATCACGCACCTCAACAGGTAAAACCACGCACACCGTAAATAGTCTACAGCACAGCAGTGATGGCCACTTTAAATCAGGCTCATTACGGCGGTGAGGGGTTAACATGCAGGCCTCACAGCTGGGAGACCCGAGTTCAATTCCACCCTCGGCCATCTCTGTGTGGAGTTTGTATGTTCCCCCCGTCCGGGTACTCCCATTTTCCAAAACATGCTAGGTTAATTGGCCACTCCAAATTGTCCATAGGTATGAATGTGAGTGTGAATGGTTGTTTGTCTATATGTGACCTCTCTCCCGTTGACAGCTGGGATAGGCTCCAGCACCCCTGCGACCCTCGTGAGGATAAGCGGTAGAAAATGAATGTATGAATGAACTTAAGTGCCATCCACTGTAAAGCTACACAAACAGTGCTATTATAAAGCATGTGTGGCGTTCCAATTCCATTGTGGCGGACCGCCACAGATAAATGAAGGTATGTGTAACGTTGCTTTGTGTGTCAGGGTGAGTCAGCACAGCAAGACCACGCTGATGACGGCAGACAACTTGTCCATCTGCTTCTGGCCGACGCTGATGAGACCCGACTTTGAGAACAAGGACACCTTGTCCACCACCAAGCTCAACCAGGCCGTCATCGAGTCATTCATCGTGCAGAGTGACTACTTCTTCCACGGCGGCGAGGTGGCCGACAGCTCCAGCAGCGGTGGCACGCCCCCCCCGCGCTGCCACAACATGGTGGAGGCGCTGCTGCCCCTTCAGCTGCCGCCCCCCCTCCAGCCCCAGCAGATCCAGCACGCCCTGCCCCCCGAGCCCCTCATCTGAGAGGCATGCCGGCGGAGCGTGGTTTTTTTTTGTCGGCGGTGTCCGCAGGCGGGCTGTGAGGACACGTCAGACCCCGCCCGCGCCGCCCTCTGCCCCCGCACCGCAGAACTCCCAACATGAAGCCACTTTGGAACCTTTTCTTTCTAGCAGCGTGATTTAGCACATAGCGGTGACGTGACATCGTTAGCGGGGTCCGATTCCGCGACCCCTTCCTCCCCCCGCCCCCCCACCCCATGACACAGCACACGGAGTCAAGCTGACTCCGCCCTCTTTGCCACTTGCCCCCCAACTGCGGTTTGTGAGCTGAAATGACTTCCGTCTTCCTGCAGGTCTTCACATTTCAGCAACGCTTAACCTTTGACCTCAGCTGAAGACTCCATCAATTGTAGATAATTTCAGTTTGGTGGGGGGGGCAGCCCCCTTCCTCAAAGAAGAGCACAGTGTCAAAGGTCACACGTGACCCTTTCATTTGTGTTTTTATTGTTTAGACTTTTCTTTTTGATATATTTCTATGTCGTATAATTTCTTTCTTACCCTGTTTGTGTGTGTGTGTGTGTGTGCGTGCGCGTGTGTGCGCGTGTGTGTGTGCGTGTGCGCGCGTGTGTGTGTCTATTCAAACCTCCTCCACAGAGAGAAGGTCGGATTTAGGAGGGAAAAAAAAGAAACGATTTCAGCCCGTTTGCGTTCTTGCCTGCCGATGCGTTTATTTTGAAGGGACACGCCCCCCTGCCGAGGCACATGAGCGATGTAACCACTAGGCGGCGACTCGTTTGGGACGTCTGCATGTTTTCAGTGAAAAAACACAAAAGAAACAAAAAACCGCTAGAAGGCGCATTTATTCCGTTGCATCTCTCGTTCGGAATGTTTGTTTTTTTTCAGTTTAAGGGGAACTTTTTTATTTTGAACTTGATATCATATTTTTGGTTAAGTGTTTTTTTCCTAAATAGAGGAAAAAGAAGTTTATATAAGAATCTAAATATATAAGAATTTATCAGCAGGAATGTTGCTGATGGACTCAAATGTAACCGGGTACTGCTAGAAGCTATGTGGGCGTGTGTGTGTGTGTGTGTGTGTGTGCGTGCGTGTGTGCCGTACCAATAAGGATGTTCAAGAAAACGGTTCAACATAGATGAAATCCCGACTGTCTTTGAACGCAGCACACTACAAGTCTTACCGTGGTCCATCAGGATGAGAGGTTAGAAGTTGTTGAGTGATTGTTGGGTGAGGTTGAGACGCTGGTAGCCCATCGTGGCGGGATCTGGCGGTGGGAAGAAATGACCAGATGGGAATAACGCCATGTTTGACTTTTTAAACAGACAGAAATGTGAAAGTGCTTCAACGGGTGACGCGTGTCAAGTCCTGTGACGTGATGACCCCGGCACACCTGAGGCCACACTCGCGGTCACATGACTTGTGTGGATGTATGACTCGCTGACCGACAGAGCAGGAAGTGACTTTGTGTGTGTGTGTGTGTGTGTGTGTGTGTGTGTGTGTGTGTGTGTGTGTGTGTGTGTGTGTGTGTGTGTGTGTGTGTGTGTGTGTGTGTGTGTGTGTGTGTGTGTGTGTGTGTGTGTGTGTGTGTGTGTGTGTGTGAAGAGCGCTGTGAAAGGATGTGTAAAAGTTCTGCGTGCGTCCTCGCCGCTTCCTGCCAACACGGTGGACATCACTGACTCTGTTAGCATGCTAACAATCTGCTAGCTGTGACGTCACATGGAAACAAAGTTGTTGTTGGCTCAAGTGCACAATTTCCATCCATTGAAATCGCAACTGAATGTAACAGTCAGGTAGGGGTGTCCAAAGTGTGGACCGGGGACCATTTTACCCCCTCAGATCGTATTTTTATTGCTTCTCACCATCTTCTTGCCATGCTGTCACGTTTCAATAGTGTATAATATTATCATAAGCTCCAGTAGTGGCAGACCTGGTGGGGTGCCAGTGGAAATTCTATATTATTATTATTATTTTCCCCCAACATTGTCCTTATTTTATAATGCAAATGATGCATGGGAATATTGTAAAAAATCCAATGATTGAGATATGCTATTAGATATTAGGCTAAGATGTGCCCCCACCCCCCCAAAATCAACAATAGTTGTGTTTCTATTCCCCGTGGGCCAGCTGGCTCTGCTTGTAGAAAACCAAGCCAAGATGTGGATGATCAGATTATTGACCTACATTGGATTTCTTTTAGCATCTTTCATGTACAGAATGTAGCATCCTTCGGTTTTCATGTACGCGGTCCTCACTGGACACCCTGACGTAAGGGGGCGTGTATTTAACATTTAGACTGATTGGAATGCAGCCTGACACTCGTTGAACCAATCAGACAGAAAGGCGTCAAATGTGATTGGTTGAAGGTCATGCTGGCGAGGACGTGCGTCTGGAATGAGAGTGATGCGAGAGAGAGATGTTTTTCTGAGCGACTAAAAAGGGACAAAATATTCCAATTGGAACGCAGCCAGAAGGCCTTTAGAAGCTTTTTCGATGCTGGACTGACTAGGATGTAGACAAGACGCAATGGGAATGGAACGCGGCCAAGAGTTTTTGTGGAGCTTTGAGAAGGAGGCGTGTGCCGCTGCTAGCTAATTGAAGATATGGCGCTATTTGTGTAGTCTCCATCAACTCATGTCTGCCGCAAGTGTAAGAACCTCAACTGTAACATAGTCAAGAAACCGGACGTTCTCCATCGTTTCCTAATAAATTTCCCTTTTTTCCTACAGCGCTCCAAGTCACTCTTCTTCGTGACACTTTATTTAAACTTAACTTAAGGGACTTATGCTCATTTTCAGCTCTTTTGTATTGAGATGCAGACTCCTACAGAGTAGCGACACACAATAACACGCACAGAAAGCTTTCTAGATCTTCCAGATTCTGCACCTCTTCCATGGATTTAGTTATAGTTTTATTGACTCCACCCCCGACCCGCCTCAAGGTACGCTCACTCCGCTGTGATTGGTCACAGCTTGCTCTTCTGACTCTTGACCATCTCTGACCATCTCACGTTGGAAAGGCATCAGACTTCAGGAACAGTTTGGCGAGTAGTCCAGTTTCGCCCATGTTCACAAAACAAATTTAAAAAAATGTCTGTAGTCTACCACGAAACCGATTCTTTCCAACCGTAAATTGTTTAAAAAAAAAATGTGTGCTGCTCCTGATCCCTGCTGTAATTTAGACTTTTTAGAACGTCATTAATATTCACACCATGAATTCAGCCCCATGGAGTCACGTGGTCCACCTGAAGTTCCATCATTCGGATCTTAGGAAGGCCAAGGTAAGTTACCTCAATAAAGTTTTGGTTGAATCACCGTCCACATTCAATTAGCATAAATGTCATATTGGCTAATGCTAAGCTTTCAGTTCCTGTTACTTTCGCTTCTTACTTAAACGGCTTAATAAACTTAAGACAAAAACCGTAATTAAGTTGTCTGAATTGCGGCAACACACATTTTGGGGTGGAAATGACAGAAATTGAAGTTTAATTTGAGCGTGTAATAGCAAGCAAATTAAAAATCATCACGGTCAGCTCACAGTATGATACTGTTGTTCAACAATAATAAACATACTATTACATCAATACCTCTCTGACTAAAATTATTAACTGATGTTTTAGCACGGATTCATTACATGGTACGTAATGTGTAACTGAAGAATAAAGAAGCAATTAAATGTTTTATGGTTCCCAACGTCAATATATATAATAGCCATAATAGCTATTCCAAGGTAAACGCCGCCATCTGGTGGCTGAACGGCAAACTGCACCTCATAAACCGACAACCACAGTTCTATCCCTTAGCCTCATGACTTGAAATGTGTGTCATATACATCTTTGTGTTAGACTTGAACAAACCAGGCCTTTAAGTGAACATCTGGGAGTGGTTGCCATGTCACAGTCACTATCCGGAATACGGCTTCCCCAAAATGGCAGCTAAGTTATGGCAGGTAAGCTAGCTCATTTCCGATGCGTTTTTTGAAATGAAAATGTCCCGGTTTCATTGCGCCATGGTGGCTGAGAAATGCAAAACAAATTATAATAACACCTCCCAAAGTTTTTAGGAAGTGATAATGATCATTTTTGCTACAAAAACGTTTCGACCAATCCGCTACCAGGCTTTGGTATCGTAATACCTCCAGACCCAAGAGTGATTAGCCAATTTTTGCAAAGTAAGATATACATATTAAACATAATTGGCGCCATCCAGACATGAAATAATACCTATAAAGTCACATTTCAGATGAGAGCTAATATTTTATAATTTAATACATTCCAGCACAAAATGGCGGCCATCATTCCCAAATGGTGTCTGTGTCTTGGATTTTCATTAGAATAGTATTAATTAGAATGATAATGAATACTTATTTGGATAAGCTTGATCACCGCTAAAGTGGGTGTGTCTTATGCTTCTGTAGAGCAACAGCAGGGGGCGCTGTGGTTGCCGTCATCACGTGTAGAAGAAGAAGAAGAAGAAGACATCCCTCAGCCTTTTTCTCTGCCTCCCCCAGGACGGGAAGCACCACACCCTGTCAGCGAATCAGAGCAGGGCCCGCCCTCTCCATCACATCATCTTCAGTTTCCACGGTAACAGCCCCCCCCAGCTCTCCTCCCTCCCCCGTCCCTCCCGCTCTCTTTCCCTCTGCTTGTGTTTCCTCTGTGAAAGGTGCCGCATCATCGCCGTCGCCCCTTGCTTAGCTTAGCAGCGGGCTAGTTTTTAGCGTTAGCATCCTTGCTGCAGTGGGAGAGTCCCGACGTGCGAGGCGCCACCCTCCTCCCATCACCGCGTCCGTCTCCGTCCTTCTCCATTCTTCTCTGTCCTCCAGCGTCCGGCTGACTGCGGAGGACGATGCGGGCGGCGCGCTGAGGAAGACGATATGTGGTATGTAGCGATGAAGATGCTCCATGTGTGTTTGTGCGTGTCATCCTTCATGCTGTGCTGCATTCAGGGGCCTCCCCGTGCTTCCAGGGAGGAAGTGAAGGGAGACACTGGGAGGTGACACCCATACCGCCCCCCCTTTGCCTCTCCCTCTGCTTTGTTATGGCGGCCTGCTGGCTCGGGCCCCAGCACGTGCCCCCCAGTGGGGGCCAACGTTGGCAAATAAAAACATCATCCTTTGGAGGCGTTGCTTTCAACTTTGGACATTTTACCCACAATGCACCTGTGCGAGGCTCAGGCTGATCAAGACTGGCTCAGGGTTTGATATCAGATATCCTAATGTCACCTGAAAGTCGCTTTGAAGCGTGGGTGTCCAAAGTGTGGCCCAGAAATCATTGTCGGCCCGCCGCCAGCTTCTTTCTTGGCCCACGGCATATTTGACCATATAAAAGATTGATAATAGATATATTATTGATATTACACCAATATAGCACAAAGCTAAGCAGTCTGATATCTTAGCGTCCTTGAACACTTTAAGAACTTTTTAGCTTTAAGGCCATGCTAGCATCATACCATGGAGTGAGCTGGCAGGAGTGGAATCAGAAGGGCGGGAATGTGATGTCATGCCGTATCACATGACGGTCGCCTCGGAGCTGAGTCATCAGGACAACAGTGACGACACATGGGGGACGTTAGCGTCTCTGATTAGCATTGTTTTACATTATTTGTGTACTTTCAGCTCTCAGCCGATTGGAATTGGATATTATAATAATAATAATAATAATAATAATAATAATAATGATAATAACTGCATAGAGCCACAGCATCCTCCGTGACGTAGTCTTCCTCTTTTTCTTTGATGCATTATTTACATGGCGGCCATGCTGGTAACTCCAGGGATACTCACACCCTGCGTGTCTGCAGTGTGTGAGTGTGTGTTTGTGTGTGTGTGTGAGTGTGTGTGAGTGTGTGCGTGCAGCAGCCTCTTTGCTGGGCTTTAAATGATTAACACGGGCTGAGTTCACCCTGAAGTCTGTCTGAAGGTTTCACCGTCAGGACAGACGCAAAAATGTGCCAAAGATTGTTTGAAGGTTAAATGATGCCAACCTAAGTGGAGTCAAAGATGGTGGCATTTACAGTTGCTAATTGTTGTAATATTAGTTGTAATATTTCACATTAAAATATGAACATGTCAACATGGAAGAAAGTAAGATGGCCGCCATTGTTTTGGTACATGGTGCCGCACTCCAGGCTGACTGGAAGTAGGAGCTATGACACTATTCCTGATAGGAAATAGCAACTATGACACTACTGCTGGTAGGAAGTAAAAACATGACCTCATTCCTGCATGGGAGTAGGACATATTACACTTGAACTGATGGGGAGCAGGAGCAGGAGGAAATATTACACCATCTCTGGTGGGAAGTAGGGCATATTACATTATTCCTGATGGGAAGTAGGAAATATTACATTATTTCTGATCAGAAGTAGGAAATATTACAGTATTCCTGATGTGGAATAGGCAATATTACACTTTTTCTAATGGGAAGTCGAGAATATTATGGTATTCCTGATGTGGAATATGCAATATTACACTTTTTCTGATGGGAAGTAGGAAATATTACAGTATTCCTGATGGGAAATAGGCAATACTACATTTTTCTGATGGGAAGTAGGAAATATTACAGTATTCCTGATGTGGAATAGGCAATATTACACTTTTTCTGATGGGAAGTAGGAAATATTACAGTATTCCTGATGGGAAATAGGCAATACTACATTTTTCTGATGGGAAGTAGGAAATATTACAGTATTCCTGATGGGAAATAGGCAATACTACATTTTTCTGATGGGAAGTAGGAAATATTACAGTATTCCTGATGGGAAGTAGGAAATATTACTGTATTCCTGATGGAAAATAGGCAATATTACCCTTTTCTGATCGGAAGTTGGAAATATGACATTATTCCTGATCACAGGTAGGAAATATTACAGTATGCCTGATCAGCAGTAGGAAATATTACAGTATTCCTAATGGGAAATAGACAGTATTACACTTTTTCTGATGGGAAGTAGGGAATTTTACATGATTCCTGATCAGAAGTAGGAACTGTTACAGTATTCCTGATGGGAAATAGGCAATATTACACATTTCTGATGGGAAGTAGGAATATTCCGGTATTCCTGATGGGAAATAGACAATATTACACTTTTTCTGATGGGAAGTAGGAAATATTACAGTATTCCTGGTGGAAAGTAGGACATATTACAGTATTCCTGGTGGAAAGTAGGACATATTACAGTATTCCTGGTGGAAAGTAGGACATATTACAGTATTCCTGGTGGAAAGTAGGACATATTACAGTATTCCTGGTGGAAAGTAGGACATATTACAGTATTCCTGGTGGAAAGTAGGACATATTACAGTATTCCTGGTGGAAAGTAGGACATATTACAGTATTCCTGGTGGAAAGTAGGACATATTACAGTATTCCTGGTGGAAAGTAGGACATATTACAGTATTCCTGGTGGAAAGTAGGACATATTACAGTATTCCTGGTGGAAAGTAGGACCTATTACAGTATTCCTGGTGGAAAGTAGGACATATTACGCTATTCCTGTCAAATGTAAACAAAAGACATGCCTGCTAAAGTAATATTTGTAAAATGTAATTTTGTTGAATTTATCTTCTCTAAGCTTATTTTGGCTTGTTGACCATATGTGATATGAAATAATTATTATATTATGTCCCGAGGGTCTTGGGGGCTGTTATTGTTAGCCAGCCCCTCCCTCAAACAACACGGGTGTCTTGTGTACACGTGCACGTATGATTATATAATCATGTGTGTAGCAAGAGAAGAGAAATGACCTATTTCATGTACACTGATACACAAAAAGGCTCTCTGTGTGGTCACATGACATTGTTGTGATGATGTCATTGGTCCTCAAGCGGACGGCAGTATGGTCTCCTCCACGTGCTGACATGAACTTAACCACAGCCATTCCATAAAGCCCTGCCCATCACAGCTGTGACCACAGGGGGCGCTGTTGTCCATGTGATCCACAGCACACGAGTGGAGCAGCATATAAAATATAATATATCAAAAACAAAAGGAGTTTATGGATGTTTTGTCTCCTTTCAGACTCCGCCCATGAACGGCACCCAATCATCTATCCCTCACCATGAGCGTCTTGACCCTCTCACCTGTGGCCCCCGAGCCGCCCTCCCCCATGGTGACCTCCATCACCCCCACCCTGGACACCGACACCCCCACAGCCACACCCACTGTTGTCGACCAGGATGGGGGGTCCTCGTCAGGACCCATCCCAGGCAGGGTGGCTGCAGGGCGGGGTCAGAGTGACTCTTCCCAAAGGTACGTCGTCATGGTGACGGCTGTCTCATGTTGACTTCCTGAATGGGATGAAACAAACGTGAACCAAACAGGAAGAGGAAGTGGTCTGATGGGTGTGTCGCCTGGTGTCTTCTCAGGTCCAAGAAGCCGCCGCCCCTGCACACGGGCGCCGACTGGAAGGTCGTCCTTCACCTTCCCGAAATCGAGAAGTGGCTTCGAGCGACCGCCGCCAGGGTGACGCAGCTGTCGCACTCTGTGGGACAAGATGGCGGCAGTAGACACGTGGATGCACACCTGGTGCAGCTCAAGGTAAACTTAGCTCTGGCTAATAGTAGATACATTCATGTCAAGCTAGCAGTGTTTTGTCGGACGGTCCAGGTTCGGCATACAATGAAAGAAAACTTTATTGATAATTCCCACCAACAAACACAATGTAATGTTCCTGTTGGTTCTTCATTGTAGCAGCTGGTCCAATTAGAGCTAAATATAGAAACCCATTAACAAGCGCTGTGTGTGTGTGTACTCACCGCCATGGCTACGGGGGGGGGGGGGGGGGGGGGTCTGTGTGAGCATCCTCTGATCAATAAGTTGCAGCCTCTGACCTCAGGCGCAACATTTCCCATCATGCTCATCTTCCCTACGCAACTTTTCACTGAGTGATTTATGGACATCACTCAGTTGATACGACAGGATGCTCCAACAAATCCATTTCATGTTTTTTTAGGGACGAATGATGACGTCAGACTGTCTCGTCATGCAGTGTTTGTCCCGAGTAAAAGGCGCTGGTGTTATCACAGCCTTTTGAAAGTGACTTGACTCTTTGGCGTCTCTTGGTGGTCAGAAAATAGAATGTTTTTTCTTTCAATGAAATGATTGAATTCGTGCTTTCTATTTGATTGTAGGCCAATTAATAAATAATTAGTAAACATACACATAGAGTTTTATTAGAAATGCAACCACCGTATATGCTGGTTGAATGAAAAGAAACAGCAGTCGCCATCAGCGGTGATTTGGTGCCATCCGGTGGTCATTATGTGGAACTACAACTAGGAAATAGCCATTACATTTGAAAAGCATATAAAAAAAGCATATAAATATTGAAATTAATATGTGTGTAAAGGAGCATGTTGATATGACATCCATCCATATCCGAGGTATTTGAGGTACGGGTTCAGATCTTCATATGAAGGAACACTGGCTCTACTCTGAGCTCCTCTTGATTGACCGACCTCCTCATTCTATCTCCTCGGGTGAGTCCAGCCACCCTGCGGCCATGACTCTAAGCTTGTGACGTGCCTCTGCCACGTTCCCGTCCTCAGACTCCACTTCCTGTTTGGACGGTGCATCAGTGGGATTGACATCAACATGACTTTTAATGGAGGAGGTCATCATTGTTATCATCTTCTCTCACTTTCATCTCCACGCCACTTCCCTTCGCTGTCATCTTAATGCCGCCTTTGCCTGCGGGCCTTTTGCTGCAACATGACCTTGTCTCTGCCTGGGAGGACACCATGATGCAACCCGTGTGTGTGTGTGTGTTGGCATGCCATTCCGAGCTGCGCGTGTGCTCCAGCAGCTGCATGAGGAAAGTCTCGGCTGCTCTGTGAGGGTTGGGATGAAGTTCAGCATGTTAATGACTTCAAAGTTTCACTCTCCTCGCTCAGCTTCCAAAACCTCTAGTCCATCCTGCAGGTCCAGAACACATACGGTTCTGGATCCTCAGTTTGCCGGTCTTGCTGTAAGTATCACATGTCATCATAAATGTACCTGTCAATGCATGGCGTGTCCCATGACCATCATATCAGTGTTAGCTTCTCATGCTAACTGCTAACTAACCCCTGTGAATTAGCCTCCACCCATCCGTCTGTTTTCTATGCCGCTTATCCAAAATGAGTTCACCTTAAAACACGAGTAGCATTTCGAGTGCACAAGTGAAGGCTTATGCACTTAAAATGCATGCCAAGTCCAAGTATGGAAGTGTGCATCTTGAGTCCACTTGCCATGTCGAGTACGGCATGGCGTGCAGCATTCAGGCACCGCCGTGCTTCTCAGCGTCAACACACGCATGTACCCGCCAAGTACGACATTTAGACCCAACGTTAACGAGCATGTTGGTAAGGAGACGAGCAAGGACTCAAGGAGGCGTTCACGTGACAAGTGCGGACTTGGTTCCTTGTCAGGGAAGCGTGTCCCCCTGATTCAGACTTTCAGATCTTTATTTAAACGTGGCACAAAAACAGGAGGCTGATGTCACTACGCCTGGAAGAGGAAGGAACAGAGGGAAGGAAACTAGGAAGGAAGGACGGGGGAAAAAAGTGTGAAACTAAAATGTCCACACGCTAACGTCCTTGTTGGGATTTTGGCACCTTTGTGTCTCCTTGGTCTTCCTCTCAGCTGTCGCCAGTGTGTGTGTGTGTGTGTGTGTGTGTGTGAGTGAGTGGGGGGTGGGTGAGGTCGCTCTAAAAATAACTTTTGCAACTGTTGCCCCCCCCCAGAACACTCCCATGAAAGAAGCAGGTCAGCACACACACACACACACACACACACACAGCGTCCACATGGCCGTCGGAGCGTTGACTTCCTTGTCCGAGCTGCTCCTCGTGTGACTTTAGACGTAATCATAGAAATCAGGTAAGGTGGCGAGCGTGGGTGTGACCTTTGACCCCCGCACAGGCGCGTGCTTGGTGCTAATTGTTGCTGTTGTGGAGCGTTAGTCCACAGGCTTGTGGAGACTTGACCACACCTCGTCTCGGCGTGGTTGTTGAAGAGCACGGTTGCTATGGTTACAAGGCCTTGTTAAGACGTAGCCCCGCCCTTGTTGTTCTTGAGGTGCTGTTTGTGGCCGGTCAGTCGGCTATCACCACGGCAACCAACAAAGTCCAGATTTTGTGAAGTTTGGACGTTCCCGATGTTTTTAGATGGGCTTTCTTTTCCGGGATCAACAAGGAAGGGATCCACTGGATCCACATTACATGCACAACATGCACACTCGACTCCTGAGCTTCCACTTTTGCCAAGCTCGGACTTTTTGAAGTCTCTTCATCACAACGTGTGTGTGTGTGTGTGTGTGTGCGTGCGTGCGTGCGTGTGAGCGTTTGATGGGCGAGGTGAAAGGCGGCGGTGCTGGCGGGCCGAGGGGGAGGAGTTTGAAGGTTATTGGAGGGAATGGGCCGAGCTGTCGCAGGTCGTTTGAGCGCCGCCGCTGTCATGGCTTTGATGTCGGCGCTGACGAGGGCGAGGCGAGATTGGACCTGATGTCCACGTCCACCATTAGAACCCGGGCCTAATGCGTGTGTGTGTGTGTGTGTGTGTGTGTGCTGTGATTGACAGCTGGTGTCTTGGCTATATGTGCACGTGACGGTCCATTGATGCTTTCATCTTGAACTTCCTGTGTGCGTGTGCACGATAGCCACTCATGTTTACACTGAACATCCACGCACGTACGAGGCGCTCGTACGTTGACGTTCTATGATGATGATGATGATGGATGATGTCCCAGCTGTCTTTTACATCTTACTTCAGATGGAAAAGACACACTTGATGTTCATTTCATGTGTGTGTGTGTGCGTGTGTGTGTGCGTGTGTGTGTGTGTGTGTGCGTGTGTGTGTATTAGCATATGAAAGCAGAGTGCAAATGAGTGAAGAAGCACAAAGACGCTCATCAGTCTTTTACACCAACTTTGATGCCAAAACTGTGTGTGTGTGTGTGTGTGTGTGTGTGCACGTGTGTGTGTGTAATGTAATTCATGACACGCCCCCCACCCCTCCACACCCCGGGGCGCTTTTTGATGTCCCAGCGGGACGTTTTCCACGAGGAGGCGTTTGTCCTCTGGTGTCGTGAGATAAAAGCCATCCGTGTGTTCGATTCCCTGATTGAAAGAGGCAGCGCTGGCACGTCTCACACACACACACATGCACACACACACACTTGCTTATAGTGTACAACCTCTAAAGTCAAACAAACGCCTCCTCACTTGTTAGCAAAGTTAAAGGGTACAGATTAGACTCTGGAAGATCTAGAAAGCTTTGTGTGCAGGTTATTGTGTGTAGCTGCTCTATAGGAGTCCACAGCTCAAAGGGCCTAAAATGACCATAAAAGGTCTCCTTTAACATTTTCTACTGTTAATGATTTCACGATAGACACAGTTTGACCCTGGAACAGATGATTTCTAGTTCCATCATTTCCCAAGGGGAACAAGTCTCTAAACCAGAACAAATGCTACATGCCAGTTCTGCAAGGTCCGCATGTGCTGGTGTGTGGCTGCCATGATCTGCTTTTCAAAATAAGATCTATTCCTGTTTGTGGCTGAACCTCAAGAACTCTTTAAGAACCTCACACGGACCGGTTTTGTCGTAATGGACTGGTCTACTTCTGTCTGCCCCCATTCTGAATAGAACAGCTGACCCGACTGTACTGTGGTTCTGGCTGTAGTTCTGACACCTAGTTCCAGGCCCGCTTACAGTGGGGCAGCTTTATTTTGGAAAGCCATCAGCGGGTCCGTTAGTCCAGCGAGCACGAGCCGAGCTGGCGGCGTCTGTGACCCACATTCCCTCCTGGCGGGCCTGGGTCCAGTCTAGAATGAGAGGAGCGGAAGCGCTGATTGGCTGAGCTGGGAGCTGGGAGCCGGGAGCTGGGAGCCGGGAGCCAGGAGCTGGTTCATGTCTGGGCTCAGAACCAAGAAACCCTCTCCAGCTAAAGGTCGTCTAATTTTACTTCCTGTTGCTTCTTCACATCTGAGGGTGTTATTTATAGTCACATGACCATCAGCAGAACCCGCCTTGTGGGTTCAGAAACATTCGGAATGATGTACCTTTATTTTGAAAAGCCACCTGTGCGGGCTGGTGGCTTTGTCGGCCGTGGAAGTGAGTCACGTTTAAATGTGGAAATGTCACAAGGTTCACTCAGTTCTGCTTTCAGCGTGGAACGCGTTCCTCGACCCGCACGGAGCTGGCGGATTGAATGAAGTGAGGTTCTGATGTGTCTCCATGTGGTCTGCCTCAGGACATCTGTGAGGACATCTCGGACCATGTGGAGCAGATCCACGCTCTGTTGGAGACGGAGTTCTCCCTCAAGCTTCTGTCCTACTCCGTCAACATCATAGTTGACATCAGGTCAGAACCAAAACGCTGGTCAGAACCTGCAGAGCTGTCCACTAACGTGTGTGTGTGTCTAGGACGGTCCAGCTTCTGTGGCACCAGCTGAGGGTCTCTGTTCTGGTTTTGAAGGAGCGTCTTCTGCAGGGCCTGCAGGACCCTAACGGAAACTTCACCAGACAGACTGACATTCTGCAGGCCTTCAGCCAGGACCAGCACCAGGTTCTTCACACGTTCCTACCACCTTACCTTCCTCCCTTGCTCCCTAGCTTCCTCCTCGCTAGCCTCTTGTTCCGCAGACCCGCCGTCTGGACGCCTTGACGGAAGTGGACGACTGCGGTCAGCTGACAATCCGCTGCAGTCAGGACTACTTCTCTCTGGACTGCGGCATCACCGCCTTTGAGCTGAGCGACTACAGTCCGGGGGAGGAGCCTGGGGCCCGAGACCCCTCCCTAAATCGAGTCCAGGATGTGGACCAAAAATCAGACGTAGAGGAGATCGAAGAACCAGAACTACCAAAAGAGAAAGTGGAAAACAGTTTAGCTGAACTTGTGACATGTGATGGCTCGCCAAGCCACACCCCCCCTACCTCAGTAGGAACCTACCAGAGCCAGGCGGCGAGGCGGTCTCTGCCGGGTCACAACCACAACGCTGAGCCGTTGCTTCCAAAGAGTGGCGCCCTGGTCTCGGACCAGGTGGTGAGAAGTCCCAGTCCGGTCTCTGAGCTTCAGAGTGGGAGCACCCCTGCTCTCATGGATCCTCCAGACCGCTCCAAGTTCTGGTTGGAGCTGGACTCGGTTTGTCCAGAAGATAGTTCTCAGGTTTCTCACTCTCTTTTCTCCACTTCCTGTCGGCTTGTTATCGTATCGCGTCTGACCTGATTTACTTTCAGCAGGACATGAATGTTCCCAGCGTCCAGGGACCCCTGAGGGACCACAGGAGTTCTTTCGGAGGAGACGTGGCCCCGCCCTCACATGAAGTGGTGTCTCTGATAGCGAGGACACGAGCTGAGACATGTGGATGCAGCGAGGCTGAGTCTGACTCCCCGTTACCATCCCCGATGAGGGAGCAGGTCCTGTCTTCAGACCTGGAGGCAAGTGGAGAGGAGTCGGACCCCAGACCTCCTGGCAAGATGGCGGTCTGGACGGTGAAGCCCAAAGGACACCAGGTGAGACCTTGCTCTGCGAGTATGTGGACTGTATTCTCTTCTCTTCTGTGGGCCAGTCAGATCTTCTGTCCCCCCTCAGCAGGAGGTCCACGTTTCATCAGAAACCAGTCCGGACCGGGAGCACTGGTACGGCTCAGAGGAGTTCCTGGCGCTTCCTGCTCAGCTCCACAAGAGCGACATGCTGGCCATCAACCTGGAGAACCTGGCCCGCACTTTGGTGGGTGGAGGCAGGATGAAGGTCTACCCTGAGCCCACCGCAGCTTCTGGACCCGACCTTCATGTCTGTGTTGCAGAAGCCCGTCGGTGAGGAAGTTTCCCATGATGCTTTGCAGGATGTGGACGACTGGGATCTGACAGAGCTCAACCCGGACTGGGACTCTCCCGAGAGTGGAGATGAAGTTCCTTCTCCGTTACTTGTACGTCACAGGAGCTTTTTTTTCATGTTTTATGTTTAATCAATTTTAACGACTTCCTGTCACTGCCCCCCCCCCCCAGCGTCCAAACAGGCGGAACCTGCTGGGCCGCTTTAGCCCCGCCTCCTCCAGCGATATGGCTCCCTCTGTGGATGACAGCATCGAGTCCGGCCCGCTGAGCGAGCTGCAGTTTGAGGAGGAAGACGGCCGGGGGTCTGCGGACCGCCGCCTGCGGCCCGCGACGACCCCTTCGGACCGACGTGGCGGTGCATCGCTGGTGCGGAAGCTGCTGGACGACATTCAACAGGACAGAAACCCAGATGTTTGGAAGAAGATGGAGGTAAGAACGTCGTTTTGGTCTCCAAACCAACAAAAAGTGCAGAAAAGTGTGACTCCATCAAAAGCATCAGACCGCCAACACGGCAGACGATGGCGTGGCCTGAAGCGTTAGCGATGTTAGCGATGTTAGCGATGTTAGCGATGATGTCCGCTGAGGTCTCTCAAGGTAAACATCAGCTTTTGCCTTGAAAAGACTTGATGGTGACAAAGGACGACGACTTGGAGTCAAATGACTTCTGTGGCTCCGACAGCAGCGGCCTGATGGATTGGGGCGTCGCTATCGGATCGTCTGCGGGGCCGTTAATCCATCATCTTACCTCCAAAGGTCATATTTGATTGGCAGGTGGATTATTGATGAGGCGATGTACTAATCAGTCATATCTGCCATATTGAATATGGCAAAATGTCAATAGCACTGAGGGTTTGCGTGCGTCATGGCTGCATGTTTAATTAGACGCCGCTCGCCGCTTCGACATCTTTACTTGGCTCTTCACGCTTCCTTCCGGAGACTTCTTCTCCCGTTCCCGTCACAAATCCATTTCCTCATCAATGGAGTTCTGAGTTGGGCGGCGTCTGCGGTCTGAGCTGATGTTATCAAACGGCAACGCAGGTCAAGTTTTAGTGTGAGTCGGAACTTACTTAGATGATGGCGAACCCAGGTGGGTTGGCCCATCCAGTTGGAGGTCTGGTGCTATGGAAGCTCCAATGGGATCCGTTATTTCTTCAGGGGAAGCAGCATGGCCAGGGAAATGTACTACGTACTATACGCTACAATACACAGTCATAGTATGCATAAAAGCAATCTTCACTGGCTAAATGTACTGCAAAAAAGGCCAGTAAGGATAATTCATAATGCTGCCTACAGAGAACATACTAACTCCTTATTTCTAAAATCACAAATACTTCAAATCTTCAAACAGCTAAAATAATGCATAAGGCTAAAAATAAGCAATTAGCTAAAAATGTCATCCAATACTTCTCTACAAGAGAGGAGAAATATGATCTCAGGGAAGAAGTACATTTGAAACACTTCTATGCTAGGACTACGTTAGCGTTAGCATAGCATTTCAGTATGTGGAATCAAACTATGGAATGGATTGAGTAAGGAAATCAAACAATGCACAACGATGAGCCAATTCAAGAAACAATACAAGCAGTTGATGTTTGCTAAATACAAGGAAAACAAACTATATTATGAAAGCAGGAAGTGAGCAAATGTAACAGTTTGTGATTGTAAAAGTACCAGATGGAGGGGTAGGATTTAATAAGCTTTGCTTCTTCCTACTCCTTTTGGACATGTGGAACTGGGAACTGATTATGGGATGCACTCAATTGGAATCTGATGCATGTTCAAATGAAATTAAACCATTACCATTACCATTACCATTACCATTAGCATTAGCATTACCATTACATACCGTTGCTGCACTAATCAACTCTTCGCTCATCCAAACATTGTCCACTTGAAGACCGTCACTGATAGGATTCTTACCTTCTGCAGACCGAAGCAATCAAGCTACAGATGACAACCCCAAAGAGATTTATCAGCTCTTCTGCAGGAAGAAAGAAATACTTGAATTCGTTAGAAAAACACACCCACAGACACACACACACACACAGGTCGTTCCTCTCTGCTCGTGGATAATTAGCTGATTAGCTGCTTAATTAGCAGCATGTAATCATGGCGATGGATGAGCTGCCTAATTGAGGAAGTGAAGAGAGAAGAAGACGACCTTCTCAATCGCCGCAATGCGACTTCACCCAAAATGACAAAATACGCGCAAACCATAACGCACCACAACACATCAGAACGCAGTCACACACACACACACACACACACACACACACACACACACACACACACACACAGATTGCGACGTCATTCCGAAGCACATTCATCCAACGTTTCATGTTGTTTTTAAATTTCATCACATTTTCTCGCCGCCTTCCCGACCTTGAGGTCCTGGCTTGCCCGCATTTGTGTCCCGGGCACGTAAAGCTGCGGCTCGTTCATGAAAGTTCATGAGGCGCCAAATACACATGCAGCAGCAGGAGCCGCCGTCTCAAGTGCTCTCAGGAAAGCTAAAGAAGCTTCTGGAAGAGTCCGCGCTCAGATCAGCATCCTGCCGTCTCAGCTGCTGTCTGGCCTCAGCGTGAGCCGTCTGAGTCGGGGCGGCCAGCAGGGGGCGACGCCGCGTAATCGTCTGATTGGCCCGGCGGGGCGGCGGCGAGGATGATAAAGAGAGACGATGAGGGTCTGAGAATTGAAAATGTAACAAAACAACATCATCATCATCAGACGGGGAAGGGAAACACATTCATGTCAGGGTCTCGTCTTGTGTCATGCTAGCAAACTAAATTAATGAATCTTCCGTTCATGGAGGACCAGGAGGAAAATATGACCACAGCAGCAATATGTTTTAACAAGGATACAAAAACGCTCCAGTGGGACAGCATCAGCCTGAAGAGGCACAGTCAGAGTGAAATTCACCCGAGTCAATTTGAACTTTATAAAGTGTATGATGAGCGCTATTTTCCAGCCTTAAAACATATACAATATACTGTCCTTGCAGGGCGTTTCTTTATGCAAAGCTTGGCAGCTAGCTTAACAGTCGAACGTGCGCCAATAAACAAACAAGGTAATTCTTCTAATACTGTAAAGCTGTACAGAAACAAACACAGCACCAAAATATACATTATGTACAGCGATATGACACAAAGAATAATCAACAATAAGAGTAAAACTAGCATAATAGCTACGATCTACAAGTTAGCCACAACTAGCATCACACTTAGTAAACTGATACAACGACACGACAGTGGTGCAATTACGTTTCTAATGCTATACAACGATTTAAATGATGTTATACGTTACTCACAGACATATAGACTCGTATTCCGTCACGACAAGTAACGTTTGTGGCGAGGATCCAGGTGAACGTCAGACAAGAAAAGTGCAGTGGATTATTGCGTACACTAGGTGTCGCCAAACCAACTGCCAAACAATACAACATATTAAGGGTGCCACATACAATAATTGGCTACTTCACGGATTTCTCTTATTATTGCCTATTTTGGTAACCTAGCCATACTATAAACGAGGCAACACTATATTGTTACTATGTTAAGAAGTCATTTTAAGTCTTAAGTAGTATTTTAAGCATTGTGAAATCTGTGCACTTAATAACTAAGTACACGGTGTACACAATGTAGTTATTGAAGCAACATCTGAGACACAGCATCAGTCCTTTACGACCCTCGTGTTGGTGGACATCATGAAGAAGCCGTGGACCATGCCGCCTTTTTCTCCTACATCCTACTTCCTGTCACACCGCTACGTGTCATCATCCATGCTGGCCGTTGTTGGGTTAGCATGAACACACAAATCTAAAATCAGGAACCGTCATAACAAAACTGTGTCAACTTTATGAGGAAAAAGAAGTTATTTTACGTGATGATAAAGATTTTACAATATGACAATGCAAACGTTATGACAGCAATGTCGTCGTTTTATTATTATAACTGGATTCTTTATGAAATCCATTTAAACATTTACATCCATTATTTGTGCCCTTCATTCATTTTCTACCGCTTATCCTCACAAGGGAGCCTATCCCAGCTGTCTTGGGGCGAGAGGCGGGGTCCACCCTGGACTGGTGGCCAGCCAATCCCAGGGCACATATAGACAAACAACCATTCACACTCACATTCATACCTATGGACAATTTGGAGTGGCTAATTAACCTAGCATGTTTTTGGAATGTGGGAGGAAACCGGAGTACCCGGAGAAAAGAACATGCAAACTCCACACAGAGATGGCCCAGGGTGGGATTGAACTCGGGTCTCCTAGCTGTGAGGTCTGCATGCTAACCACTTGTCCGCTGTGCAGCCTTATTTGTACCGTTTTTATCAAAACGATGAAAGGGTTCCTGCCCGTTATCCCGTTATGCAAATGAGTCACCAATATGCCCCTCCCCGCCCCACCACGAATAGATGGCAGTCCTGTGGGAAACACCGTCGTTGTAGTTTGATGTGTAATACATTTTGTTGCTTGTTCAGTGTGTTGTCTCTTCAACTTTCCTTCAATATTCCTCCTCTGCCCTCGTTGCCTTCCTCACCTCCTCTCATCCTCCTCTTCCTCTCGTCAATACTTTTCATTTACATTTCTCCTCCGACGCTCAGCCATATTGATGTTTTTTTTTGAAGGGTCACGCTTGTAATTAACATACTGCCGCTCAATCGGTCAAGGCCTATACACACACACACACACTCACACACACACAACGGTGAAAGAATTCAATACAGCAATTTAAGCAATGTGGCGTCTCCTGAATGCTCCATGTTTCACTTTCACTTGCTCCGCCCCGCCATTCCAAGTTCTCTCAAGGTTCTGTAGTATTGTCAAGGTCATACAGCAGGAGTGTCCAAATTTATTGGCCTTTGGCATATTATAAATATATCATCAAATAACAAAAACAACAACCCAAAAATGAGCATAAATTTCAGTGTAAATGTTAAAGGGGAATTTTTACGGTTGAGCTTCTCGTGTTTTAGTCGTTAGGGATGGAAAACAACGCTCAGTCACACCCTGAAGTGGACATTCATGGGCTCTTATTGTGTTCGGGCTTGTCGGACCATCAGACCATAGGTAGTTGGGAGGGCAAGGTGAGGAGCAGTGAGTGGCAGAGATAGTTGCGACGCCAATCAATGGGAAATGTAGATTTCAAACGCACCCTGAAGGCACCGTTCATAAAAGTAGAGTGATGTACCTTCTCAGTAAGGAGTTTGATTAGCACCGAAGCAGTTGGCGTTTACGCAAACGCAAAGCACTCAGACAATGTCAGCAATAAAGCTCTTCGCTAAACTAAACTTGAAGAGAAGACCCAGTATAAAATAATAATAATATTATTATTATTATTAGACCCAGTAGACTGGGTCCCCTCATAATAATAATAATAAGATATTATTTATAATAATAATTATTTATAATAATATAAAATGTAATATAATATATAATAAGATATTATTTATAATATACAATATATTATATTTTTAATAATTATTATTATTAATAATAATGATAATAATAATGTTTTTATTATTATTATTATTATTATTATTCCACATAGTGCCTTTCATTATTTGTTCACAGAGCGGCGGTGGTAACTACGTCTGCATCCACAGCCGCCCTGGTTGCCAATTTGCAGCTACGGCTCTCCGACCACCAGCAAACATTCATTAAGATTCACACGCCAGGGTGGGCAGCGCCAGGCTACCTCAGCTACCCCCTGGTGGTAGAAGCTAAAGTTTGCAGGCAGCGCTTGGGTCTACTCCGCAGAATATAAATAGCTAGGACTGCATCTGTTCAAGTCTGGTAAAAATAACTCAATGAATTGACATGAAAATATCTCAAAGTGACGGCTTTGCTCAGCTATTTTAGGTGAGATTAATTCCATCAATTAATTACTGATCGTAATGAATTAATCTTTCTTGTTTTACTCTCCTGACAGCACTAAATACGACATCAAACAATACAAACCATTCACATTCTTTGTTTACAATATAACAAGTTAGCACGCAGGCCTCACAGCTAGGAGACCCGAGTTCAATTCCACCCTCGGCCATCTCTGTGTGGAGTTTGCATGTTCTTTTCTCCGGGTACTCCGGTTTCCTCCCACATTCCAAAAACATGCTAGGTTAATTAGCCACTCCAAATTGTCCATAAGTATGAATGTGAGTGTGAATGGTTGTTTGTCTATATGTGCCCTGGGATTGGCTGGCCACCTCTCGCCCCAAGAAGACAGCTGGGATAGGCTCCAGCACCCCTGCGACCCTGGTGAGGATAAGCGGTAGAAAATGAATGAATGAATGAATGAATGAATGAATGAACGAATGAACATTGTAGATCTGATCCAGATGCCATTTTGGTATCGATGCTATGATGTTCCACACGAGGACGTCTTAGCTAACCAACAGCCTTTAAAAGGACATCTCATCTCTTGCGGGTCTCTGAAGGTCCAAGCGCTGGTTCCTCTGCGCCGTGATCCGGTCCTTCCATGTCTCCTTCATAGCCGCGCTCTTCCAAGTGTTCTCTTTGAAGGTGCTCCGGAGTCAAGTGGCTTTAGCGGCGTGGATCAATAAGACATCAGACGCTGCTACGCATGGACCGGAGCTGTCTTCTTCTTCTGTTTTCACCTCAGTGATCAGAGAGGACGCTCCTTGAAAGGGGATCCTGCTTCAGTGAGATGTTGGACGTCCTCCTGCTTGATCCTTGTGTGTGACCATGCTGGTGTCAGCCAGCAGGTGGCAATAGGTCTCCACCGAGTCTTCTTCTCTGGCTGGGCTTGTCTTTTGCTGTCTGCTGTGAGGACGCAGGGACATGTTCAGTCCGTCTTCTTCTTCTCATCTTGTCTTTCCTTACTTGTCATTCGTCTTCTGACCAACATTTATTTTTGACACAAATAATGTTTTTGGATATCAATGTGTAGAATAGTCTTTATGTTCATAATCGGTCCAGCTGCAAGGTTTAAAAAAATGTCCTAAATAACGATATAGTTGTGGATGAGGCCGTTGTTCGATGCCCTCATGTGAAAAGTGTCCCCCTGTCCCACAGAAGGTGGTGCAGCAGCTGGACAGCTTCATCTCCTGGCTGCAGGAGGCGCTGGAGAGCGTGGAGAACTGGACTCAGCCCAGGGCCGACCTGGACAGCCTGAGAGTCTACCTGGACACACACCTGGTCAGCACGCACACACACACGGACACACACACACACACACGCACACACACACGCTGGAGTTGGACCACAACAATGGCTGCCGTCTTCTGTCTCTCTCATTCAATTTGTAGCAAGTTCATCACTTTCTTTCTCCTTTTTTTCATCTCCTGTTTTATCCGCCTCTTTTTGTACCACCTGACCCCCGCCCCCCCACTCCCGCACCCCACCCTGCACACACACACACACACACACACAGTCTGTTGTCTCTCGCTGTCTCTCTTGATATCACTCTGTCCTCATTTGTAGCAAAGAAATCAAACAACAAGCAGCTCCAAACATATGGACGCACACACGTGCACGTACACACACACACACACACACACATGCGCACGCATGCAGTCAAGGTGCAATGAGACGAGACATGAGCACGCTGAGATTGCACACACACACACACACACACACACACACACACACGGAGAAAAACAGATTGTATTTGCATTGTATATATAAGACACACACACACCATGCAGGCTGATATTAGCATAGATTAGCATATTCCTGGACAGACTTCCAAATGAGCGTCTATAGTCCCAGCAGAACATCATCACACACACACACACACACACACACACACACACACACACACACACACACACTCGGCCTATGGAGATATTTATTTTGCTTCTGTGTGTGTGTTTATTTACACGTGTCAACTTTGTTGTGCACGCCAGCAGCGCTACCGTTAGCGGCGGTTAGCTTCAATTAGAATTGCCGTCTCCTAATTGGTGCCTCTCGTTAAATAAAGCAGAGCGGGATGAAAAGGCATGGCTAATAGGAGTGTGTAGCGCTACGCTCCTGATAGCGTCTTTGCTAACTCTGCACGCGCGTGTGTGTTGGCGCTGATAGTCACACTTGCACTCGCTAGCGCTTGGCGTACGCTAGCATGCTGGATTCTGGCTTTTGCTGATTGATGTTGAGTCGTGCCGTCCGTTTGTCTCTGATAACTTTATTTCACTTTTTGCCTGTGGCTTTCACACAGAACCCCATGAGGTGGGATGTTGCCGTAACTGTATGCTTTCACACAGAACCCCGTGAGGTGGGATGTTGCCGTAACTGTATGCTTTCACACAGAACCCCGTGAGGTGGGATGTTGCCGTAACTGTGTGCTTTCACACAGAACCCCGTGAGGTGGGATGTTGCCGTAACTGTGTCCTTTCACACAGAACCCCGTGAGGCGGGATGTTGCCGTAACTGTGTGCTTTCACACAGAACCCCGTGAGGTGAAATGTTGCCGTAACGGTGTGCTTTCACACAGACGCCAGTGAGGCGGGATATGGCCTTAACTGGGTGTGTCTTCCACACAGAAGCCATCAATCATAATGGGGTGGAGTTTCCAGAGTGTTTACATGTGATGATGATGATGTCCCTTCGTCCTGCCTGTCAGAGCCTTGCTCAGCTTTGGCCTGGATTTTTGTTCTGTGTGAGAAGCACCAGCACACAAAAGGACGTTGATCAGACATTTTCTGGGTGCTCCTGCAGCAGCGTCAGAGCTCCAGCAGAGGCGGAACGTGTCCTACCTTTAATGGGTTCTGTGTGAAAGGATCCTATGAAGTCTTTCGCACTAATTTTAAGTCAAATCTACGTAAAAGTGGACAAAATTAGTGTCAGGCCGTGTCTCAATTAGTGCACTTGCATACTTACACTTATAAGTGCACTTAGTCTTATAAGTGCACAAGTGTATTCACACTGAAAAATGTAATACTGTGTACTGTCAGTACCCACACATGAATAGTTCCCACAAACTGTACGGTTCTCCCTCCAACACGCATGCACACGCAGAGCAGCAGTGGGCGGAATATCGCCGCTCTCCCAGTAGAGTGCTGGTGTGTGTGTGTGTGTGTGTGTGTGGACACGTGCAGTGAATGAGCGCAGGTCTTTTCCGGAACCCCGGGGAGATCAGTGAGGCGAGAGGATGCCAACACACACACACACACACACACACACACACACACACACAGAATGGTCTTTGTGTGTTGTTGTGAGATGGCGGCCAATGAAAGAACTATTGATTGACGCTGATGCTTGATCCTCCTCGCCCGTGAATCGAATTATTAGAAACAACCCCAAGAGCTGAGGATGACACAAAGAAGAAAAACCCTTTTAGTGTAATTTGCAGTGTTGGGCAAACGACTTGTAGTTACCCGTTACTTTCCCAAAAAGCCATTTAGTACTAGAATGACTCCTTTCTGCATGGAAAGTATTCCTACTTTTGGGAAAAAGTGAAGGAACTGAGATTTAGTTTTGAAGGTGCCGTTGTTTGGTCTCCACAGACCGCTACGGCGTTCTCGTGTGTGGCTTACTAGAGATGAGACATTCATGAACGAGTCGTGTCATTTCAACAATGAAAACCGATTTCCGTTGGCTCGTTCTTATATCGTATACTCTTACACAGGCAAACCTTTTTCGTACTTAATGTTGCATAACGTGACTTTTTTCCAGCTAATGTCGCACAATTTAATGTGCACCTTGTCTTGTTATTAACTCATTCAAAGCCAGCCATTTTTCAAACGTCCCTCTCAGTATCGCCCATTTTGGACAATTTGGACCGATTTTTCAAGGCACACTCAGAATACTCACACTCAGTTCTTTAGTAATCTGCAGTAGAACATAGGTAAGTTTCAGCAAAATAACACTTAAAGCCGCAACAAAAACAACACAAAAAATGGCTGTTTTGCATGAAAATAACAATTTATTTACAAATATAACGCCATTAATTATTTACAATTTTCACATCTGGAATTGAACTTGTGGACGCTGCACAGCGCCGTGCTTTTGACTTCCTGGTTGCCGCGGTGCGCTTCTCACACGGGAAAGATGCTGGCCCGGCTTCTGTAGAATGCACTTCTGCCCCCCGGTGGACATTTTTTGCAGCTTAAAACTACACCAATCATGAGCTCTTCTATTGTGCAGTTGTGTCATCACTTCTTTTCATGCAAAAAAAACAACTAAAAGACGTCTCAAGTGAATGAAGTAACGCACTGTGTGAGTCCTACTGTGTTCTCAATGTATTTTTATTACAATGTGTACTTGTTAGCATCCTTGGCTTGCTAACAAAACATCAACAGGAACCGGATGTCAGCTATGTCGCTCGTCTATGATGTCATCAGCGGTTGACTCAAAAAAACACAAAAACTACAGTACAGAAAGTGGTGCTACTAACGCCATGTTGTGTTGCTGATGTTGATGATGCCCCCTGCTGGTCATGTCCAGGAATGACACTTTAAGGCCTTTAATGTCCACTAGAAGACAAACGTCTGGACGTGCACAGGGGAAGCGCCGCTGTGTGGAGACAATTTGATCATCTTTATAACAAACACTTTGATTGAATCATGTCTCATCAAGCCCCCCCCCACACGTGTGTGTGTGTGTGTGTGTGTGTGTGTGTGTGTGTGTGTGTGCGCGTGTGTACACTGCCCTATACACAATGTCAAAGTCGCGCCTCAATGTCATCTGCCTATCAGTGCTGCACACCCGCCTCGCTAATATGCTAATGCTAAGGGCTAAAGCGTGGCAGGCAGCTGTGCTATATGGTCCTGTGCTCCAGGCTAATATGCTAATGCTAACAGGTAATCTGATGCGCCAGGCTTTGAAGCGCCTCCACTCAATGTGGTTATGTAAATTAGCTTAAGGAGTTTGAACCTTTTTAGCCCGCCAGCCACCGACGACGATCAGAAATCCTCCAATCCACCGAGCTAGCTTCGCTTGCAAACGCCGTGTGTGTTTAAGGCCACTTGGAACTTCCACTTTGTACGCGTTCAACTGCTTTTAGTGAAGCTAACCTGTACAATAGTTGACTGTTACAATATTTTATTGTTATATTTGTACTTTTAATATCACACCATGCGTCTAAACAAGCTAGCTTTCTGCTAATACCACTCCCATCCTGTAGAAGTGATAGCGAGTTGCTTTAATGTACTTTCTTTTACTATAGAACATTAAACGTTAGCCTTCACTTAGTACTTTTTTTTCCTCTTTGCTTATGTTGTAGCATTTTATGTAACGCAATCTGTGTTTTTTTTTTAGCATGGCAAGTTGTTTATATGTGGACGTGTGTTTATTTATTATTTATGATTTGTATTTTTACTTGTAGTGCGTTTTAAAGACAACACAAACACACAAACACACAAACACACACACACATCAATCCAAAGAGCTGGAGTGTGACGTGCGTAAAAGCCGAGCTGTTGCCCGTCTTATCGTCGTGTGATTGATGGCTAGCTGTTCTCGTCTTATCGATTCTATGCTCTCCATAAATTTAGTGCAGGAAAACGGAACGCGGTCGCCGGCGGAATGCGCCGCTGAAATACGATGTCTCTTAGATAACGCGGCTAATCTGCGCGTGCTAATTCACCGCTTCCCGGCTGGCTGGGAGCGCCGCTAGCTGCGCTCCATGTTTATTAGCGGCCATCTTTGGCGTCTTATCTGGGAGCTGCTGAGGCGGCTGGGAAGTGACTCTATCACGTGTGTTTGCTGAGCGGTAATGACCGTAATAATCTACGGCTATGTCTTTAGTACATGCGTACCGTTGATCTCGCCGAGGTTCCACAAACTAGCGCTTTTATTTCACCGTTCCGAGTGTGTCCGTTCTAAAGGAGGCTCAGAATTAAATACAAATTCCATCGTCTGTCTTTGTTGTATTGTTCTTATATTTCTACGTATATAAAAACTTTTATACCACCAATGAAATACACAAGAAATAAAAAAATGTGTATGCAATACATTAAAATAACGTGTATACCAACAATAAAATACATTAAAAAAGAGGGTTCTGAATTAAATAAAAATTCCATCGTCTGTCTTTGTTGTATTGTTGTTATATTTGGACGTTTTGTCTCAACACTTAAAATATATAAAAAAAAAATGTATCTACCACCAATAAAATACACAAGAAATAAAAAAAATGTGTATGCCACTAATAAAATACATTAGAAAACGTGCATACCAACAATAAAATACATTAAAAAAGGGGGGCTCTGAATTAAATAAAAATTCCATTGTCTGTCTTTGTTGTATTGTTGTTATATTTGTACGTTTTGTCCCCATACTTAAAATATATTGAAAAAAACGTATATACCACCAATAAAATACACAAGAAATTAAAAAAATAATGCGTATGCCACTAATAAAATACATTAAAAAAGGAGGGTTCTGAATTAAATAAAAATTCCATCATCTGTCTTTGTTGTATTGTTGTTATATTTGTACGTCTTGTCCCCATACTTAAAATATATAAAAAAAAACTTTGATACCACTATTGAAATACACAAAAAAAAATGTGTATGCAATACATTAAAAAATGTGTATACCAACAATAAAATACTAAAAAAAAATATTTAAAAGCCTGTACACCACCAGTAAAATGCATTAAAAATAGAAATAAAAAATAAAATAAATATGAAATAAACCAATAAACTATAATAAGTTGTTCGGCACTAATAAAATACATTCCAAAAAATGCAGCGTGACATCTGACCTCGAGTCAGGAGGTCAGAATGAAATAATGGAATTGGAATGACTTCCATCATTAAATTACAATTACTGCATTTTAAGAGGTCACGCTTCATCTGTACACACGCACATGCACACGCACACACACACACACACACACACACACACACACACACAGCTATCAGAGATAAAAAAGGGCGTCTAGATGAGAGTGAAGTGTTTTGAGCGTTGCCTGAGGCGACTGGCTGCCTCCGTCCATCAGCATCTATTTCATTCTTTTTAGCTGCTTGATCCACTTTACGTTTTTAACCACGCCATCTTCTCGTATCCTCCAGCTCGCACTGGAACATCTTCCTTGCCCCTTCTCTTCTCCTCCACGTCTGAAGTTGTACCACGTTGTTGTGACGAGCCTGGTATTGCGGAGGGACACCAACATGACGTACTTCTTGTCCTTTCAGACGTTCAAACTCAACGTGGACAGTCACGGTGCTCTCAAAGACAACATCATGGAGGTTGGCGGAGCGCTCCTCGCCACCGTTCCTGCCCAGCAATCAGGTGCGCACACACACACACACACACACACACACACACACACATATTCCATTCATTATTAATGTTTGGATTAACACAATGACCTTCAGACAGGAACGTGGTTGAAAGACACGTGGCTTTAACATGGAAGCGGAATAGCGGCGGACGTGGGAGTAGAATTGGGAATATCAGCGTTTAATGGGGAACTTGGGACGGATCATGTAGGGAATGTGGTAGTACAATCAGGAATACAGTCATGCTTCCATACAAAGTCATTTTTTGTGGTTGAATACAGCCAATTATTATTATTAATTATCTTATTTTGGCTTGTGATCGGCCTGGCGACCAGTCCGGGATGTACGCTGGGATAGGCTCCAGCATACCCGCGACCCTATTGAGGATAAGTGGCATAGAAATGGACGGAATTATTTGGGGTAATACAAATACCTGACCTTGACCGAGTGAAGCCTGCAGTTCTTTTGATGTTGTTGTGGGGTCTTTTGTGACCTCTTGGATGGGTTCTTGCTGTGCTTTTGGGGTCATGTTGGTTGGCAGGCCACTTCTGGGAAGGTTCCGTGTTTTCGCTATTTGTGTGTAATGGCTCTCACTGTGGTTGGCTGGAGTCCCGGAGCTTTAGAAACGGCTCTATAACCTTTTCCAGAATGATTGATCGAAGAATCGCTTTTCACACAGTGCCATGTACATTTGGATTTTTTTTCTCTTTTAATATTTAAAAATATTAAACTTTAAAAATATTTAATATTTTATGAGTTTCATTAAAGAAAAACATGCTAAAAAAGGGACGTTAAGAAAAATGACTTAACTGAGATGAACTGAGAGCTTCTACCGGTTTTTTGTAGCAGCTCGTTCCGGAACGCTGTGATCCCGATATTCCATCATTCCTGAAACCTCTCTTGTTGTTCAGGACTCGGGGAGATCTTGCACATGGTGTCCGGCCAATGGGATCAGCTCCAGCTCCAGATTCGCCGCCAACATGGCTGGATGCTCAACGCTCTCCGCTGCATCCAGACCCGCCTCTTCGACCCCAACCAATCAAAAGAGCCCCCGGGGGAGCTGCTAGCCAATCAGCAGGCTCTATTTCCAGCAGACCACCTCCAGGTAAAAGTACTCAGTTGAGCTCAGTTATTACTTCCTGTTTGGCTTCTTTGGCTTTTTGGCGTTTTTTTTTTTTTCCTGTCTGCTCGTCCATCACATTTTTCCTCCTTCTCCTCCTCCTCCTCCTCCTCCTCATTGAAGACAAAAAAGTGTCTTTACTGTGTCTTCATTACATGCTCTTAATGACATGCACGTGTAATTAGTGTGTGTGTGTGTGTGTGTGTGTGTGTGCAAGGTCGCCCAAGGGCAATGTAAGTGTTGGTTGTCAATGCACGGCAACGTGTGTGAGTGTGTGTTTAAATGAATGTGACCTTGAATAAAGGGCAAACTAAAGGGCAAATGGGAATGAAAGTATCACATGATGACGGCTCGTACAATATTTATTAGCAGCAGATCATTACTAGAGATTAAATACCAACTTGTATCAATAATTCATTATCTCATCTTCACTTTTGCTGCAATTAAGACGTGCACACGTGCAGCAAATACGCCGTACACGCGTCTATGCCATGCGGACGCACGTGCGTACGTACCCGCGGTACGCCGCTGCTAACGGGACGCCACGGCTGCAGGTGGCGCTGTAACACGAAGACTTTCATCGCTGGCGAAGACGCAGCAACGGGGAAAAAATAGCATATTCATGCATCATTCATTTGTTCATTCGTCCGTCCTTCATTCATCTGTCCACCCGGGAATTAGTCTGTCCGTTCATCCATTCATCCATCAGATCATTCATTCATTCATTCATTCATATGTTCAGTCTATCTTTTGTTTTGTTTTGTTTATCTCACCTTTAATTCATTGATTCATTCAATCATTCACATGTTCAGTCTTTCCTTTGTTTATCTTGCCTTTAATCCATTCATTCATTCATTCATATGGTCAGTCTTTTCTTTGTTTATCTCGCCTTTAATCCATTCATTCATTCATTCATTCATTCATTCATTCATTCATTCATTCATATGGTCAGTCTTTCCTTTGTTTATCTTGCCTTTAATCCATTCATTCATTCATTTGTTCAGTCTTTTCTTTGTTTATCTTGCCCTTAATCCATTCATTCATTCATTTGTTCAGTCTTTTCTTTGTTTATCTTGCCCTTAATCCATTCATTCATTCATTTGTTCAGTCTTTTCTTTGTTTATCTTGCCCTTAATCCATTCATTCATTCATTCATTCATTCATTCATTCATATGGTCAGTCTTTCCTTTGTTTATCTTGCCTTTAATCCATTCATTCATTCATTTGTTCAGTCTTTTCTGTGTTTATCTTGCCCTTAATCCATTCATTCATTCATTCATTCATTCATATGGTCAGTCTTTCCTTTGTTTATCTTGCCTTTAATCCATTCATTCATTCATTTGTTCAGTCTTTTCTTTGTTTATCTTGCCCTTAATCCATTCATTCATTCATTCATTTGTTCAGTCTTTTCTTTGTTTATCTCGCCTTTAATCCCTTCATTCATTCATTCATTCATTCATAGGGTCAGTCTTTCCTTTGTTTATCTTGCCTTTAATCCATTCATTCATTCATTTGTTTAGTCTTTTCTTTGTTTATCTTGCCTTTAATCCATTCATTCATTCATTCATTCATTCATATGGTCAGTCTTTCCTTCGTTTATCTCGCCTTTAATCAACTCATTCATTCATTCATTCATTCATATGGTCAGTCTTTCCTTTGTTTATCTCGCCTTTAATCCATTCATTCATTCATTCATTCATTCATATGGTCAGTCTTTCCTTTGTTTATCTCGCCTTTAATCCATTCATTCATTCATTCATTCATTCATTCATTCATTCATTCATTCATTCATTCATATGGTCAGTCTTTCCTTTGTTTATCTCGCCTTTAATCCATTCATTCATTCATTCATTCATTCATTCATTCATTCATTCATTCATTCATTCATTCATTCATATGGTCAGTCTTTCCTTTGTTTATCTCGCCTTTAATGCATCCATCCATCCATCCATCCATCCATTCATTCATTCATTCAGTCTTTCCTTTGTTTATCTCAGCTTTAATCCATCCATTCATTCAGTCATTGGTGTATTCATTCATTCATTCATTCATCCACTCGTGTTAATTATCGAATTTGTCCATCCATCATCCATCCATTGTTCATTCATCCGTTCACTCATGTGTTCCTTCATCCATTTGTCCATTCTATCATCTACTGTCTTTCCTGCACCTTCCATTTCTTTGTCCACCTCCTTCCTCCTCCTCCTCCTCCTCGTCCTCGTCCTCCTCCTCCCCCTCCTCCTGCTCTTCTCCCTCGTCCTCGTCCTCGTCCTCGTCCTCGTCCTGATCCTGGTCTCTTGTGAGTGTGGAGAGCTGCTTCATGTAAATGTCAGGAAATATCACAGTCGGGGTGCTGGGATTAGGCGGAGAGGAGAAGATACACTGATAGCAGCAAATATAACGCTCTGACAAGACCACCGGCACTGGGGATTAGGACACGCACACACGCACGTGCACACACGCACACACACACACACACGCACACACACGCACACACACACCTTTTGCACAGTGTTATGAGACGACTGCAGTGTGTCGCCGCATTTTAAGGATTTGTTGTGCATGTGTGAGGATTGTCAAGTGACATCTGTAGTGTTTTGTTGCATATTGAAGATTGCGTGTGCACGTGTGCGTGTGTGTGTGTGTGTATGTGTGCACGTGTGTGTGTGTGTGTGAGAAAGGAGAGCGCACAAGAGGTAGAGAGGTGTTTAATGCGAGTGCCAAAGTAGTGTAATATTTAACAGCTTAGTGGGATTTGTCTGTCACATTACACAGGAGCACACTGAGTCTTCTGCACACGCACACACACACACACACACACACACACACACACACCCAGATGGAGGATAGATATACGTACGTACGGTAGCGCTGCAGAGATGGAATCTTTCTCTCCGGTTTCATCACTCAGATGTCATGAAAGTGTCTCATGTTTCATGAAGTCTCATGAAGACCAGGAGGAATATTCCCATGGAATCTTTGACGAGTCAGACCGGAATGATACAAACATCTCGTTAGACATCTCGTTAGACAAAGATGTCCTGCTGGTGCGTCACAAGTCCACGTTCAAGTCCACAAAGTTGACAAATATGGAACAAAACGTCCTTGCATGAGCCTTGACAGACTAAATGATGATATTTATATGGTTGTGGAACTATACTGTAGTACTTTGTTTATAATGTACTTCTTACTAGAACACTGTCAGGGTCCCGCTTGTGTACTGTACAGTACAGTACAGTACAGTACAAAGATCCCAGTCAAGAATGCGCCCCGCCTCTCCCCCAAAGTCAGCTGGGATAGGCTCCAGCATACCCCCACCACCCCGGTGAGGATCAGCGTCCCAGAAAGTGGATGGACGGTAATAAGACGGTTTGCAGCGGTTCGAGTCTGCCGAGTGGCCGCTAACTTTTGAATGCACTACAAGAATTAAACCAGGTGGCGTTCGCATACATTGGGTCATTACACTACTGGGCGACCCTTTTTAGGGTCGTGACCCACCTGTTGAGAATGGCGGAGGGGGAGGAGGGGGGTGGGGGATTAGATGTTCTTTTGGACACGCAGTACTCAAATCCTGTTAGAGAAGCTCAAGTAAACTCACACACACACACACACACAAGTATGTGATGTCATAAGTGTGTAATATTGTTACACACTTATGGTGTGTGTGTGTGTGTGTGTGTATTTGTAGAAGAAGAGCAGCAAATATTAAAGTAAGACGTGATAAGTGATCCCATGGGTAGTATTTCATGTACACTTGGTGCACTTAAATAGTGTCTGTGTGTGTGTGTGTGTGGCTGAGGTACAAGTGTGATTGTGACTGTTGGCACTTGTGTGACAACTATGTGTGTGTGTGTGTGTGTGTGTGTGTGTTTCTTATCAGTGTAGCTGGTGGAGACAGCTTGTTGGCCTCAGGCTTCTATTTCACCCCACAGACCACAAAGACCTGTATGTGTGTGTGTGTATGTGTGTATGTGTGTCAGGTGTGTGTGTGTGTGTGTGTGGATGAAGGTGAAGAGGAGGAAAAAGAGGAAAGGAAAGAAGGAGGTCAAGCAGGAAACAAGACATGGATGTTGCGTTCAAGGCTGTGGGAAGAACTGCAGTTTGTAACATTCCACATACGGCGTATGGTGTACGGTGTACAGGGTATGGTGGTATGGTGGTACGGTGGTACGGTGGTACGGTGGTACGGTGGTATGGTGGTACGGTGGTACGGTGGTACGGTGGTACGGCATATGGCGTACGGCGTACGGTGTACGATGTATGGAAGCCACTAACTATGAAATGGTTATTTGATTGTGTCTGTTTTTATTTTCCATACAAGCCAATGATGAATATGAGGATAATGGTGATGAGGAGGATGAGGACAAAGAACATGAGGCTAATGAGGATGAGAAGGATGAAAGGCATAAGGAGGATGAGGAAAGTAAGAATGAGAAGGATGAGGATGAAAAAGGTGAGGATGAAGGGTGATGAAGATCATGGGAATAAGGATGACGACCATGAAGAAGATGAGGATGAGAGGAATGAAGGGTATAAGGAGGACAATGATGAAGAAGGTGAGGATGAGGAGGCTCATGGGAATGAGGAAGATGAGGTGGAGAATAAGGGCAGAGAGGATGAGGACAATGAGGATGAAGAAGGTGAGGATGAGGGGACCAGGATGATGTGGAGGAGGACAATGAGGAGAATGAGGAGGCTAAGAAATGAGGAGGATAGGAAGATGATGAAGGGAATGAGGAGGCTAAGAAATGAGGAGGATAGGAAGATGATGAAGGGAATGAGGAGGCTAAGAAATGAGGAGGATAGGAAGATGATGAGGAGGCTGAGAGATGAGGAGGATATGAAAATGATGAAGGGAATGAGGAGGCTAAGAAATGAGGAGGATAGGAAGATTATGAGGAGAATGAGGAGGCTAGGAAGATGAAGGGAATGAGGAGGCTGAGGGATGAGGAGGATAGGAAGATCATGAAGGGAATGAGGAGGCTAAGGAATGAGGTGGATATGAAGATTATGAGGAGAATGAGGAGGCTAGGAAGATGATGAAGGGGATGAGGAGGCTAAGAAATGAGGAGGATAGGAAGATGATGAAGGGAATGAGGAGGTGAAGGAATGAGGAGGCTAGGAAGATGATGAAGGGAATGAGGAGGCTAAAGGATGAGGAGGCTAGGAAGACGATGAAGGGAATGAGGAGGCTAAAGGATGAGGAGGCTAGGAAGACAATGAAGGGAATGAGGAGACTAAGAATGTTGAGGATGAAGAAGGAGAGCATAAGTGCATGAGGAGGATGAGGAGGAGGATGTGGTTGAGTAGCGTGATGAGGATGTGACAAAGATGCAGGTTGTCAGATAGAAAGGATGTAAGGATGTAAGGATGTAAGGATGTAAGGACGTTAGGGCGTAAGGACGTAAGGATGTAAGGATGTAAGGATGTAAGGACGTTAGGGCGTTAGGACGTAAGGATGTAAGGACGTACGGGCGTAAGGATGTAAGGATGTAAGGATGTAAGGATGTAAGGACGTAAGGACGTAAGGACGTAAGGGCGTAAGGACGTAAGGATGTAAGGATTGGTGCTGCGAGTGATGAAAATGTCGTCCCGAGGTTCTTAGCGGCTTGTTGAGTAAATGAGGAGGCGTCGGCCGTATGCGTGATACCTGCTCCAACCAATCAGACGTGTCGTCCTGCTCACCACCGCACGGCTCCGTCGTTTAACATTCAAGTTGGCGTTGGTGTTAATCCGTGTTTAAGTCGCGGTCATTTGGAAGCCATCGGAGTGTGTTTGCAGCCGCCGGCTTTAGCGTCTCTCTCACACACACACATGTACACACTTGCATGTACACACACACACACACACACACACACACACACACGGCATGATGGGCATGAAGCTGATGCATTAAACATCAGAGCAGTTGACATGTTAAACTCCCCTGCAAAGATGTTTTTTCCATGGCGACGCTAACGTGGTTCCGCTAACTAACTTGATCCAACTTGGCTTTTCTTTGTGTGCTAGCAAAACTTTTTGGGGCCACAAACTTGTTGTTGATGTGAACGAGGCCTGCTACGGTAATCTGACGATCAGTCTGATCGTTTCTGGATCACGTGACCAACCCCAGAAACGTGTCAGTAGAATCAGCCTGAAAGACGTCCGCCTTTTATTTTAAGTTGGGAGAAATAT